>NC_085869.1:49985696-49988196 GCF_034702125.1 Engraulis encrasicolus
AGCCACAAACACACTCTCACTTTCCCACCCACGAAGAGGCAGGCAGCCAAGCCACACACGGGGACGCAGCATGGAGGCTATGATCCTCGTCAGTCAGAGTGGCCCCCACTGGAGGAAGAGGAGGGAGGAGGAGGAGGAGGAGGAGGAGGAGGAGGAGGAGGAGGAGGAGGAGGAGGAGGAGGAGGAGGAAGAGGGGGAGGAGGAGGAGGAGGAGGAGGAGGAAGAGTGGCATAGAGAGGAGGAGGAGAAGGAGGAGGGAGGAGGTGGAGGAGAATGAGGAGGGAGGAGGTGGAGGGGGGAGGAGGAAGAGTGGCGTAGAGAGAAGAAGGAGTAGATGGAGGAGGAGGAGGAAGTAGAGAGAAGGAAGAGGAGGTGGAGGAGGAAGAGAAGAGAAGGCGAAGGGAGGAGGAGGAGGAGGAGGAGGGGGGAGGAGGAAGAGTGGCGTAGAGAGAAGAAGGAGTAGATGGAGGAGGAGGAGGAAGAGGAGAGAAGGAGAGGAAGTGGAGGAGAAGGAAGAGTGGAGTAGAGTAGAGTAGAGGCGGAGGGAGGACAAAAGCAGAAGGAGGAGGAAGAGGAGGACAAGAGCGAGAAAGAGGAGCAAGAGAAGAGGAAGAGGAGGAGGGGAAGAAGGGGGGTGGGGGAAGAGGAGAACTGAGGGAGGAGGAGGAGGAGGCAGAGTAGAGGAGGAAAGGAGAAAGATGAGGAAGATGTGAGGATGAGGCTGATTAAAGGAGGAGAAGGAGGGAGAATAAAGAGGCAGAGGGGGGCAGGGGGCAGGAGGAAGAGGAGAGCAGAGAGGAAAAGGAGGAGGGGGAGAAAAGGAGGACAACATAAAAGACAACAAAAGGCGGAGGAGGAAGAGGAGGAGGCAGAGTAGAGGAGGAAAGGAGGATGATGAGGGAGAGGAGGAATATAGCAGTGAAGAGCAGGAGAAGGCAGAGGGGTAGGAGGCAGAGGAGGGAGGAAAGAGAAGAGGTGGAGAGGAGTACATAAGAAAAGGTGGCAACACTTAATAATAAGGGATGCAGAAAAAGTACAATAGAGTTAAATATAATTAACCAAGTTTTATCATGCTTTATAAAATGTCTACAATTATGTTCAATATTTTATGAACCATTAATAAGAGTATTTTTTTTTATAATTTACAAAACAATCGTAAATGACTGATAGGAAAACTTACCTATTTTAACATAACATTGTACAAAAAATGTAATGATTTGTTCATCATTAGTTAATTATTTATTACGTTTTCATAATGTTTTTTATGAATCCCTTATTTAGTGTTACCGCAAAGGAACAAGAAAGAGAGGAAGAAGAGAAGAGGGGAGGGAGAGGAGAAGAGGAGAAGAGGAGGAGGGGGAAGAAGAAAGAAAAGAGGCGTGATGAAGAGGGATTTATGGACGCCTCAGTAAATCCATCTTGAGCCTTGGGGGAGGGACGATGGCCACCCTCAGGCCATGATAAACTGCCACCTGCAGATACAGGCGCGCACAGGGGCTACAGGGGAGGAAGCTGCTCTTACTGTGTGTGTGTGTGTGGGTGTGTGGGTGTGGGTGTGTGTGTGTGTGTGTGTGTGTGTGTGTGTGTGTGTGTGTGGGTGTGTGGGTGTGGGTGTGTGTGTGTGTAAGAGAGAGAGAGAGAGGGAGAGAGAGAGACAGAGAGAGAGAGAGAGAGATGGTGAAAGACAGGTAAAGAGAGAAAGACATGAATGAAGAGAGATGGAGAGAGGAAGAAAGATATAGAGAAAGAAAGATGGATAGAGGAGAGATGAGGAGAGAGAGAGAGAGAGAGAGAGATGTAGAAAGCACGGCTGTGTGTCTAACATCATTTCCACTTCGCACCACCTCTCGATTGATTGATGACATTTTGTCCCTCCTGCGCAACCCGGACACAAGAAATACGTCAGGAGGCCTTTCAAACAGCAGCGACTTCTGAAAGGGGTGGCGCCGGGGCCGGCAAACGTCACTCACATCAGTCAACGGTTCAGGTCAAGGAGCTGATAAGTCATTATGCTCACCTCATTTGCTCCACAGAAGGGACCTAAAACGGTGGAACGGCGCATGAATGGGCTCACCTTTTGTGTGTGGTTGAGAGACCACCCACCCACTGCCTACCTGCCGGGTGACGCCACCTCCACAGTCCAGTGAATCTCTCTACTCCTGGAGTCCGGCCATCTCCAGCGGACAGAGAGATGTAAAGGACACAGTGGCAGGAGTGGAGCTGGCGGAGGATGAGGTGGTGGAGGAAGAGGAGGTGGACACGCAGGAGGTGTCCTCTCTGAAGAACTCGACAGAGTTGGAGGGAGGTGAAGGTAACTGAAGGAGGAGGTGGAGAAATTTGGAGAAGATGCCTTCTCTGATGGACAAGGGTGGACGAAGGAAACGAAATGAAGGTGCTGGAGGTGGGAGATGAAGCGGAGGAGAAGGAGGAGGAGGTGAAGGAGGTGTCTTCTGCAGTGGATGAAGGCAGGTGTAGCTGGTGGAGGCGGCGGCGGAGGAGA
>NC_085869.1:49993196-50008196 GCF_034702125.1 Engraulis encrasicolus
AACATGATAGACTAATTCACTCAATGGTGTGTATTTCAGCAATTCTGCAATGCTAGGTTGGGGCCCCTAGACTGCAGCCTGGAAGGTCTACACACTCTGGTAAACAAACTCAGGTAAAAACGGAAAACACTTTGGACAGACTTGAATGACTGTTGAAGTGTTCAAAAAGCACAGTGTTTTGTATTGGCAATATCTAGCCCTATTGTTGCACTGCCAGTGGCAGCACATTGAAAAAAGGAAAAGGAAAAAGCAAGGTCTGATAAAAGAAAGGTACACACATTGTCAAAGCTGTGATGCATTCAAAGATATTCGCATTTCCAATGTCGTTTTGAGCTTTCCACCGTCTGAGCAGCACAAAAAAGTTAGTACAGGAAGGATAGGCTGTTTCTACAGTTTCTTCTGTTTCTTCATAAAGAGAAGCCTTTATTTAAACATATTCAGCAAGACTTTTTCTTGGGCTTCTACATAGCCATAGCTCCCTTTGAAACCACAGCAAACGAAATGCAGTGAAGGACAACGGAAGGCTGTATCATAGTGTTCTAAGTTGTATATTTTCCATACATTGTAGCCTATTCTGTCTGCTCTATTTCTTAGCTCCTGTGCTGGCAAAGGACTGTTTGAAGCACCACATTCTTGCATGAAGCACCACATCCAAACAAACACTTCGCATAGCGCAGATCAATTCACTTGATGAGTTTCAGTTCTTCAAAAAAATAAAACATGTAAATAAAAGGTTCAGCTGGTAACAAGGGGCCTCATGGCTACATCCCCACTGTGGTTGTTGTAGGAGCTCTGTTGTTTTCCTCTCAGGCAGCAAAGGGATTAGAAGTAGTAATTATTCTGTTTACGTTTAATCATAGCATTTTAATGGCCGCATTGTTTTTATCTCTTCTTCTTCTTTTTTTGCACGTGTTTGTGTGAAGCGCGCTGAACTGCCAGCATGAGATGTACTATAGCCTATAAATATGCTTGCCTCGTATAGCCTTTTTGCAGCACCCATATCTCTTTTCCACTGCCGTTTTTTATGGTAGGCCTACAGCTCGACACAACGCTACTCGGCCGCCACTTTTTGCTTTTCAAATAGGCACAAAGAGTGGCGGCAGAGTTGTGCTGTGTCGAGCTGTAGGCCTACCAGAAAACCGGCAGTGGAAAAGAGGCATTAGTCTCCACATTTTGCATTCTCTCCATATCTCCTTGCAATACCGCTGAGACACGCTGTAAAATACCGGTCGAGTTTTCGTTTTGACTCGTGTAGTGCCAGTTGTACATGGAGCTGTTCCAGTTACACTGCTGAGAAGATGCTCCGGAATGTTCAAGAATGTTCTGGAATCCTTCTGTGGCAGGCTGGCACCAGGTTAACATTTAGACTTGTGCAAGATGCTCAGCAGCGGTGCTCCTCAGCACTGTCCCACAGGACACATGTTACACATCTGCAGGCTGAGAGAAACAAGATGTCTGGCGGGCTCTGGCTCTGTAAGGCAAAGGGAGCATTTACTGCCCTTTGAGGAAAACGGAGAAAGTAGCACTGAGCAATGTGTCTTGAGCTGAGGCAGGGTTCGGGTCTCAACATACATGGGATGAATGTAAGTGTGCTATATAAGGATAGTATATGTGCAATGATGTGTGTAATACCTGTGTGCAATGTCAGTATTAATGCATGTATGTGTGCAACTTAATGCCTTAATTTCCCCCTGGGATCAATATATGACATTACTCTATACTCTACTATACTACACGCTCGCGCACACACATACAGACACGCGCACCTATCAATGACCCCATTCTAAGCTAAGAGAGAAAGATGGCTGTGTATAGGTGAGTGTCTGTGTGAGAGTGAGAGAGTGTGGTGTGAGGGCTGCAGTGCTGTTGACTCTGACATGGCGTGCTTGCAACACATGAACTCGCTCAAGTGGAAGGTCATGATTTGTTTCTATCATGGGAGGTGCGTGTTTGTGCTGTGCTGTGCTGTGCGAACCTATTGGAGTCGAGTGTATGTGTTTGTTTAAGTATGCAATGATGAGCGCAATTCGAAGGCTGTTTCAAGGGAGTGGTGGTATTTTTATACGTTGCCCTGCTAACCGAAGTAGTGGAGGCTTGCACGAACATTTCCCACAGAAGAAGTGCATTGTTGATGATATACTGTAAATATAACTTCCACCGTGAACATGTTGACGCACAGTCTCTTGCAGCAGTTGCTGTGGAGTTGTCTTTTACAGAGAAAGCAAGGCCAGGCAGACTATATTTTTTATGAAAAAAGAAGTCATTTTAATAAGGTGCAGAGAAAAAAAACTGTTGACGTACATCTTCCCTCACAATAGGTGCAAAAGGGGACAAGGAGATCCCGAAACACGGCACAACACAAAAAATAACAGAGCCGGCACAGGGTCTCACATGACCCCGGCACAGCATGTCGAGGGTGTTCATCTTCATCACAGTGGGGGTAGGGACAGCAAGAGAGGGGGAACATAAAAAGTAAAATGAGGAAAAGAAGGACAGGAGGTATAAAGGAGGGGGTAAAAGGAGAAGAATAAAAATGTACAGTCACGGTTAATTAAGGCAATATTTTAACCACATTAAAATAAAAAAAGACATACCATCTTTTTCTTCTTTTTTTTAACAATGTGGAATTGTTTTGCATGGGGCATTATTAAACTCTCTTCCCTTCTCTCTGTTCTAATGTAGCACAGCACATGAAAAGAACAGAGGTAGGGGTGCGCGCAGACAAAAAAAAAGATCGCCAACCACCATTCAATCACTTTTTAAAAACATCCCACCTCCTCCACACTCTACTCAACCCCGTTTAAAGAGGGTATTTAAAAGAAACAGGTCATGTGAAGTCCATGTGGTGCAAACTATCTCTCTGAAGACCCTCGGCAAGACATCTAACCAATCGCAGTCAACCCTGTTCTCGTGCTGGGTAAGAGGTCTCTCTCTCTCTCTCTCTCTTTCGCTCTCGCTCTCTCTCTCTTCATTTCTCGTTCTCTTTGAAGCTCTGTGCTTTAATCAGGGGTGCTGGGACAGGGCCAGGAGCGACCCTTTGCCCAGTTGTACGCATTTCATTAGGCCTGGGCTGAGCCTCGTCCTGCCCCAAGCAGCATGTACCCTGCCAAGCCTCAAAGGCCAGGGGTCCCCAATATGGCCAGCCTGTGGAGACACAGTAGGCAAGGCTGTGCGCTAGTGTGTGTGTGTGTGTGTGTGTGTGTGTGTGTGTGTGTGTGTGTGTGTGTGTGTGTGTCTATGGGGAGATGATGGAATGGGGGAGCTGGTTAAACAACTTAATAGAGGATCCAAAGGACAGCAGGGGGTACACCTCGAAAAAGTCTCTGCGTGCGCACACACGCACGCAAGAACGCACGCACGCACGCACGCACGCAAGCGCACGCGCACACGCACACACACACACGAAAAGTCTCATCAATGAATCGAGGTCACAGCTTACAGGAGGAATTCCCTCAACGCACACAAAAAAGAAAAAGAAAGAAGCCTCAAGGCTCATCAGATGCTTTGACGTGACAGGGGACATGAGCAAGAGAGGTTGAAGTCGCTGCTGAAGGTGAAGGGTGGTTGGTTCATTGGTTGGTTTGCTGGACACAGCGCGCCCTGCTGGTGAACTCTGTGCATTGCGGTCACAGCAGGGTCATCTGTGCTACTTGGAGCAGACTGGCTGGCTCTTTGTGTTGAACGGAGCGGGTCCTTTGTCATAGACATACACAGTCCTCATGGTGTGTTGAAAAATTTAACAGTCCTTTTGTTATCCACAGAATTACTCTGGCAGAATTAGTGTTTGTAATCCCTTGAATAAATAAACATCGGTATGAACAAGTACAGCAAAATGTATCAAAACTGAGTTTCATTATATATACATATTAAAAAAACAGTTTATAACATGCTTGGCACAAGTTTAAGGTTAGGCTTCATTGAGAACCGGAGAGGTTGCAGAGAAAAAGTTCCACGACTAGTAACTAGCATCATGTGAAATGTCATCTCAAACCCTACTACAGTGGTGCATTGGTGAGGTTTTGTAGTTCACTGGTGTCCCTGTTCCAGTGGAAATGTTAAAACGTCTAACTCATAATTAATCTTAGCAGAACAAAAAAAAAACATAAATAAAACTAAATAGGCTGTTGGATGCCTGCATGTTCAAGTGAGAGTCAAGCCAAGTCAAGTGTAAGTCCATGTCCGAACATAGCCCATGTTACTGGGGAAAAAATAACTTCCCCTCAACTTCAGCCAATCACGACTAACCTAATTTCCAGCCCAGCATCACACAGCTGGGAATCGGAAAGGGTCCACATTTGACCATTTTGGTAAAAGAGGGCAGTGGGAGGAAGGGGAGCTGAACTTGGAGCCGTATGCCATTAAAATAATTGGCTCACAGGTCGTTAAAAGCTCTCCAGCACCACCAGCACCTCCCCAGGAACCGTTCCTCAGCAACAGAGGTTATGGGTAGCAGAGGCCATGGAGTGCTACCTGGTTACCATGGTGCCACCATCCATGGGCAGGATGTGTGGCGGTCTATATTATCCAACCCAGTCTCACACAGGGTGCGTCAATGTATGCGGCCAAAAGTACATATGCTCAAGGCTCAATACAGTTTTGGACTTTAAATGTCCCCTCTTTTGGGTCGCATTATGACTCAAAAGGCCAGGTTGTCTAATCCTTCACCTAGTGTAAACCTTAATTTGCACTTAACCGTCACTGAAACCTGCTTGTAACAGTGGCAGCCTTGTTAGTCATGATGTGGCGGCCATGTCAGTATATTGCATGGCAGTACATTGAGACTTGGCCATCATGTCAACATATGATGGAGTGGGGGGGCTTTGAGACTGTGTCGATATCATCAGCAGCGTGACTTAACATAGTTATGTGGTAGTAGGGGGCACCAGTGGGTCTGTCTACTACGTACTTCAACTATGACTTAAACAAACAAACAAAAGCAATAAAAAATGAAACAAACTTCCACCTTTCGCCCAATACAAAAGAACATTGTAAACAACTGAAGTCCCTCATGCCAAAACCTGCAGGTGACACCGTCATCACCTTCATCATCATGTTTATATATTTACATTTACATAATATTTATATATAAAACTATAACATTAATAATTATAAAACGATATCAAGACAGAGAGAGAGAAAAAAAATCTCAGTGTTGGTAAGACGTCTACGCTAATCGACACTGCTAGTCGACGACTTGCAGCTCGTCTTTTCCTCCCTTGTCATCACAATCGATATCACACAAAAAAGCAACGGTCAATGTTGTTACATATGCTTACAACGACAACAACAAGAACATCACACCCACGCAGCATGTCCGCTCACAAGGTTGAAGTCGATTAAAAACCAGGAACAGAGACACAGCGCCATGTCCTGCTGTTTCTATTCAGTTTCCTCTTCTTTGTGCAATTCGGCGCTAAAAACAAAACAGTTTTCCAGTCCATCTCTTCATCATTCATTCTTTCTTCTTCTTTCTTCTTTTTTTTAAAAAAGGGGGGGGCTCCCATCCTCCTTGTGTAAAATCGATCCACTGCTCAGACAGACACAAAGACATCCATGTAGAGGCGGTCGTAGGACTCTCGGAACATGAGAACGAGGATGAGGCTGAAGACACAGGAGCCCGTCAGACACCAGTTCAACCAGGATGTATCTGAAAAAGAAGAAAAAGGAAACAAAGACAAAATAATGTTAATAATAATGATATAATTATACAAACTTTAACCCCTTAAGACACTACCCCTGTTATAGATTAGCTGTTACCAGAATGGCAATGACCAATTTTTTTTTTTTTTTTTTAATTGTAAGAAAAGATTATGCACTGTCATAGTGGTGTAGTAAGTTTTTTTTTTTTTATCAGTGACTATTACAACCTCCCAGCGGCGGGTCGGTGCCTGGTAAGGGGCTACAGAAGAAGAAGAAGAAGAAGAAGAAGAAGAAGAAGAAGAAGAAGAAGAAGAAGAAGAAGAAGAAGAAGAAGAAGAAGAAGAAGAAGAAGAAGAAGAAGAAGAAGAAGAAGAAGAAGAAGAAGAAGAAGAAGAAGAAGAAGAAGAAGAAGAAGATCATAGCACAATTCCTAGAATCCAGCTCGAAGTGCTTCAAAACTTTGGCACACCATTCACAATCACACAATTCAGTCTCAGCCAGGTTCATCCTGAATGGCAGCTCAATAGTGAAGAGGCGTGTGGAGACATGAGTGTTGTGTAAGGATTTCCGTGGCCTTGGTTGGCTAAAAGGACGATTAGACTTGGGAGCACTCTGCTAAAAACAGAATTCTTTGAAGTGCACAGGGGGTTTGATGTGTGGTGAAAGATGCACAGCTTGCATCTGCCAAATGCTTCAACAGCTGTTGTGCCTTTTTGTCTTCTCCAACTCAATTTGTTGTTGTGTATTGTAATTTTTCTTTAACCGGGGCAGTCACATCGAGAATAAACCCCATTTTCAAATGCCAAGAAGCTTTCTCTGCGTTGGCAGAAATATCTCAGCCGAGAGAGACAAACCGAGACCCGTTTTGACATTATAACTTCATGAGGCCCTTCTCCTCTGTGCTCACTCAGGAAAGTCTGCGGAAAAACCTGACTTTAAACTTTCCGAAAAAACAACTCAACGTAATCAACCCAGTTACGGCTGTCACTGAGTCAGAAAGAGAGAGCGCGCAAGCAGAACATTCATCATAGATTCCTATTTAACTGTGCTGAGGAGGAGACTGCATCTCGCTCCGGTACTGAGAGAAAGTTTCTGCCCTTAGGACTGAGAGCACGTCGCTACCGACTCAGCATTCATCCAGCTGCTTTTGCTCTCGTGAGAAGCCGAGGGTGACAGTATTTTAGCATCTTTCTACACCCAGTCAGACATGCTTGAAATTCATTCGACATTAAGACGGAATCTTTTTTTGGCACATTTACTTGCCGATAGGCTAGGATGGATGAAATAGGTTAAACACGAAACAAGAAAAAATATGATGTGCATAAACGACAAAACAAAATGCCATTCAAGAACTACTGTCAGAGGTTCTGAATAGAAAGGGCTGAACGTAGGGAAGCTAAAGTGACTGTGCAGTAGCATCATTTTCAGGAAGAAACTGAACAGTCTCTCTCTCTCTCTCTCTCTCTCTCTCTCTCTCTCTCTCTCTCTCTCTCTTTCTCTCTCTCTCTCTCTCTCTCTCTCTCTCTCTCTCTCTCTCTCTCTCTCTCTCTCTCTCTCTCTCTCATCTGCAGTCACGGCAAGCTAGAGACTCCAAATATAGCAGGGAAATAAGGGAAAATAAGCAGGTCAACCAAGCAGACCCCATGGAACTCAGACAGCCTGTTCATCATCTTCATTCAAAATAGCTTTGTTGTTGTGTGTGGTGTGCAGGGTCTGGTGGTGGTGGTGGTGGGCTGTGGCATGGTGCGCTGTGGTGGTGTCTGGACTGAGATAGCAAAGGGGGTGGGGGGTGCACTGGTGATCAATGAGCCCACCGAGCCGAGCTTTAGCTGGGCTGGGCCGCACGCAGGGCGCCGCATTGGATCGATCACTGGAAGCAAAGCATGCTGGGTCATCAAGGTGTTCTGGGAGGGCCCCGTGCAGGAGATCAAAAACACGAAACGTCACGGTGGGTCACGACTGACAAACAAAATAAAAATGAAAAAGAAAGTAGGGGAAGTGTGAGAGACGTAAAGAAAGAGGATGCAAAATGCTGGAAATGCTGAAAAAACCCCACCACTGAGAGTTTTCATGTTTGAGAGTTTGTTTAGGGCAAGTTTTCGAGCAAGCTTCCTTTTTCTTGGAAATAAAGTTTAGGAGCTTCACAGGAGTTAAGCGTATTTTGAGTGCTGCTCGTCTTTTACAACTACTCTACTGCTCATTTGTCTAGAGGGTTGGCAACCGTTCTAAAGAGCAACCAAGTGAAATAAAAACAAAATAAACAAACACAGGTAAGTAAATAAATAAAATGGCTGAAAGAGTGAAGAAAGCAAGACAGAGGAGCAATGAGTACAAGCAGACAAGGCAGGATGGGACTGCTCGATATGCTGCCAGCTCACAGGCAAAGATAGAAACAAGCACTCACAGACACACACAGACACACAGACACACAGACACACACACACACACACACACACACACACACACACACACACACACACACACACACACACACACACACACACACACACACACACACACACACACACACACATTAATTCACCTGCACTCAACAACAACACACACAAACACACATAAGGACACAGACACAGACACAGACAAAGACACACACACACACACACACACACACACACACACACACACACCGACAGAGGGAGACACATGGTGTGAGAGAGATGGGTCTCATTAATCAGGGCCTCAGTGGCTCTGGCCCAGGTGAAGGCGGCCGGCGTCTCCGTGGGGTTAATAGAATTGTGTTTATCTGGCCCGCTGGCCCCCTCCGCACTGCACCGCACCGCACCACGCCGCACCTCGCACCACGCCGCACCTCACACCGACCGCACTCAGCATGGCCTCTCCCTCCCATCTCATCAATTTAGGCAAGGGAGAGAGGCGCGTCAGGCACAGGTAGCAGAGCGGAGAGGAGAAGAGATGAGGGAGAGGAAGGAGGATGGAGGGAAGGAGAGTGGGGGGGGGGGTGGAAGAGAGGAGAAGGAGAGGAGTGTGTGGCGGAGAGCAAAGGAGAGTGGAGGGGAGGGAGAGAGAGAATGGTATATGAGACCAGATCAGAATGTTGGGGAGAGGTGGAAAGGTGAGGAGAGTGGTGGAGGGGAGGGGAGAAGAGTGGAGTAGGGGAGGGGAGGAGAGGAAAGGAGAGTACTGGAGGAGAGGAGATGAGAGCGGAGGAGAGTGTTGAGGACAGCAGAGGAGAGTGGAGGAGGAGAGAGGGAGATATTGGAGAAGAGAGGTGTAGGGGAGTGGAGGAGGAGGGTGGAGGATAGGAGAGCAGAGCAAAGTGGAGGAGAGTAGAAGAAGTGGAGGAGAAGAGAGGAGAGAGGTGTAGGGGAGTGGAGGAGGAGGGTGGAGGATAGGAGAGCAGAGCAAAGTGGAGGAGAGGAGGAGAAGAAGTGGAGGAGAAGAGAGGAGAGAGGTGTAGGGGAGTGGAGGAGGAGTGTGGAGGATAGGAGAGCAGAGCAAAGTGGAGGAGAGTAGAAGAAGTGGAGGAGAAGAGAGGAGAGAGGTGTAGGGGAGGCGGTGCTGAACCAGAGGTGGTAGCGGGCGCGGGTCAGTGGCTAGCCAATGAATGCTAATGAGTGAGCAGCGCTCCGGCTCACGGGGCGGCTAATCCGATCAAACGCTTCCGCGGGGAGAGTGGAGCGTAGGAGAGAGAGAGAGAGAGGAAGAGAGAGAGTGGAGAAGAGGAGTGGAGAAGAGGAGAGAGGTGAAGCTCCTTCTGTGAAGAGTAGGGGCGGGGGGGATGGAATGTGTGCATGCACAAGAGAGAGAGGTGAGGAGAAGAGAAGAGTGGTGGAGCTGTTTCCACGAGGAGGAGGGTGCAGGGGGAGAGCGGAGTGGGGGAGAGAGAGGTAGAGAGTAGAGAAGAGGAGTGGAGAAGAGGAGAGGTCCGTGAGGAGTGAGGCGTGGGGGGGGGATGGGGAGCATCTGAGGGTAAGGCTGCTAAACTCTCATTTCGCTGTTGTTTGTGTTTACAGGCACTTGGTGCAGACACTTAATAGGAAAGGGCATGCATCCAATCACAAAGTCTCTCTTTTGCTGTTTACCGACGCGAAACACTGCCTTCCTACTGCTACTTTTTCCCACAATACATTTCTTTGCGATAAAACACGTTTTTGTTGTCTTTTGTTTTGAATTGCTTTCCTCATGTTTTCCCCCCTTACCACTCTCTTCGCTTCCAACCCTTTCTATCTTTTTTCCCAGACTGTCCTTTTCTTGGTGTTGTCCATTTTCATTTTGCTGTCTTCTTTTTAGTCGCATGAGTGCACAAAACTCTACATGCCATTATGTTGGTCAGTCCGTCAATCCATTGGAAACCAACAGGTGCACGTGGCATTCGCATGTGATGTAAGTCTTTCGATATGGTTTTCTAACCACTCTCTCTATCCTTGCTTCCATTATTTCTAAGCCCGTACCGCTTAACCATGACTGCCCATCTGTGGATTCTTTGAGGACATGGAGCTGATTTGGTTGCTTTCTGTCAAATAGCCAATGCAAAAGTAGAAAAAAACAAAACCCAATAGTTTCTTTCTAACACAAGTAAAGTACTGAGTGACTGGTCTTAAGTTAATATACGGCAATGTACCTGATTCTGCGCTAGTTGAATCAAATCAGGGGATTCTCTTTTTAGGTTTTCATTTTATTTCCAGTAACAACCACATATACCCACCTCACCTCCTCTACAATGTGATAACTGTTGTAATCGCCATGTAATATGCTAGTGTGGTGTACTTACACCATAAATTAATTCCGCGTTCACTTTGCCCACCTCTGCTTGCAGTTGCAGATGTTAAAGGTGCACTGTGTAGGATGGTGGCCAGAACAGGTATTGCCACTATGCTGCTCATTAAAACTGTGGTTCCTATTGCCAAATTTGATATTTTCATTACTATTTACTAAATAATGAATGAATATTTATTAGTACGACCAAAGTACAATTAGTTATGCAGCTAAAAGTGTCTATTTCTGGAAATTCAATATGGAGAAGATCCACCTTTCCATGTATGAAAAGTGCAATGTTCCCCTGTCATAATGAATACTTAGAATTTAATGGTGGTGGTAAGTATTCATGACAAAGGTAACATTTGGAAAGAAACTGCTAAAAATATTACACAGTGCACGTTTAAATGGTCAAAGAGCCTGATATGAGTCTGATGTGCCAGTGTGTTGTGTTGATGGCTCCAGTGCAGTGCCCTCTGCATGGTCAGCCAGGACAGACAGCTGGAGCTGTTAAGGGCCAAGGAGACATCTCGTTTACCTCACTGACACCACACCAGCTCCTCACACGCTTGTACTGTGTGTGTGTGTGTGTGTGTGTGTGTGTGTGTGTGTGTGTGTGTGTGTGTGTGTGTGTGTGTGTGTGTGTGTGTGTGTGTGTGTGTTTGTAGTGGGCTGATTGGGAAGAGCCAAGGCACCTCAGACATGCTGGCTTTTATTGCTGTAATTACTTTTAATTGTTGATGATTCATCGCACCAACTGACAAGAGTGCTTTTGCTGTAAGTGTGTGTGTGAATGTAAATTGAAGTGTGTGTGTGTGTGTGTGTGTGTGTGTGTGTGTGTGTGTGTGTGTGTGTGTGTGTGTGTGTGTGTGTGTGTGTGTGTGTGTGTGTGTGTGTGTGAAGGACAGAGCTTAATGTCAGTGTTCTTTTCCTTTCAGCACCGCGACCAGTGGACAGCTGAAAGTTAGACAGTCCAATTATCTCTGCATGCAAGGACATCAGGGCAGAACACACACACACACACACACACACACACACACACACACACACACACACACACACACACACACACACACACACACACACACACACACACACACACACACACACACACACACACACACACACACACACACACACACACACACAGAGCTTGACATGAATGTAATCACCTCCCTTTCTCTGGAGAAAACAACAAACCCATCATATAGAACCATTACATTCAAATTACACATTCAGCTCATTTATTAGTATTCTAACGGCTGTGGTTCCACGGCTGAAGACGTGATGAAAGGCTCAAATTATCTTAGAGAGGCCATTTTTTTTTCAGGAGCGTAGCTTTAGGTGTGTGTGTGTGTGTGTGTGTGTGTGTGTGTGTGTGTGTGTGTGTGTGTGTGTGTGTGTGTGTGTGTGTGTGTGTGTGTGTGTGTGTGTGTGTGTGTGTGTGTGTGTGTGTGTGTGTGTGTGTGTGTGAGTGTGTGTGTGTGTGCGCGAGCGCGTGTGTGTTGAATGTGTCTGTGTGTTGATGGTGTGTTGAAATGGCACATGAAAGACAAGATGTGTGAACAAACAAAGCAACAACAAAAAAACCCTAACAGAAAAAGCAAACAGACAAATAAACAAAACAAAAAAAAGCCAACACAGATCAGATCTGCTAATAGGTATGCAGACAATGCCTCTTTGGGAGATGAGATGAGACGTTGGAAGGGGTGAAGAAACAGCGGGGAAGAGAGAAAAAGAAAAGGAGAGAGGGGGGGAGGGGAGTGGGGTGAAGCTGTCTGACCTAGCAGTGGCATATAAATAACAGGGGAAGAGGAGAGAGAGAGAGAGAGAGAGAGAGAGAGAGAGAGAGAGAGAGAGAGAGAGAGAGAGAGAGAGAGAGAGAGAGAGAGAGAGAGCGAGAGAGAGAGAGGAGAAAGAGGAGAGAAAAAAGAGAGAGGAGAGAGAGGAGAGAGAAAAGAGAGAGCTTGTGGATGGGGACCTGTGGAGAGGGAGTGGCAGGGATGGGTTGGTGGGTGGGTGGGAGTTGCGGGGGACTTTTGATGGAGACACAAAGAGGACAGGGGCTCATTTGGCCTGCAAGTGTGAATGTGCGGACATCTGTGTGTGTGTGTGTCTGAGTTTCACAGTTTGTGTGTGTGTGAGAGAGAAAAAAACACGCAAAGACAGAAAGAGAGCAAGAAAGAGAGAAAGAAAGACATAAAAAAAGAAAAGAGAAAGAAGGGAAGAGATGAGGAGAGAGACAAAGTGTGTTTGTGTTGATACATGTACCTGTATGTGTCTGTGCGTGCGTCTTTCCACGTGAGTGTGTGTGTGTGTGTGTGTGCGCGTGCACGCGTGGTTCAGACCTGCTTGGCATTCCGGCCGCTCACCTGTGCTACATCACAGAGACACGAGACACTGGGAGAAAAATCACCGCCGGCGTAAAGTGACAGTGATGTTCTCATTCACACAGTGTGTGTGTGTGTGTGTGTGTGTGTGTGTGTGTGTGTGTGTGTCTCTCTGTGTGTGTGTGCGTGCGTGTGTTTTTGTGGTTTGTGTGTGTGTGTGTGTGTGTGTGTGTGTGTGTGTGTGTGTGTGTGTGTGTGTGTGTGTGTGTGTGTGTGTGTGTGTGTGTGTCTGCGGTTTGTGTGTGTGTGCATGTGTGTGTGTGTGTGCGTGTGTGCCTATTGCTACCAGTGCTGAGGTTGTGTCTGCCGCTGGGGTGAAGGGAATTTTCTGAGGGTCACTGAATTTTTATCAGCAGCTTAAAGACTATTTAAGGATGAGGACACTCCCACTCCGTGATAGAGCCTGGCAATTGCGATTGCAAGTCGCTTCGAGACTTTAGTCTGGCCAGGCAAAACATCTAACATATTTCAAAATCCTCCGGAAAAACCGAAGCAATCAATACTGGGCATCTGCAAAGACGCACAACTTCAGTTAGAAGTTGAGAGAAGGAATAGGTAGTGCGATTGAAACTTCAACTAATACCATATGGAGGCATTTCATAAACAAGAGCTAGAAGCATCCTTTGCCTCTCCCGCTGAGAAATGTTGTAGATAGTTTGCCAGGCCAGACTTAAGTCTCAATGAAACCTGCATGCGCGATAGCCAGGCTAATTCTATGGCCCTACTGCCTTTGCGAACAGTTACGATCCTAGTGACCCAAGTGGATGAATGTAGATTGTGTAAATTTGTAATAGCTGTATATGATGGTAGTGAAAGGGAGGAGAGCTGTCCTAACTGGCTTCAAATCTCTGGAGTGCTCTGAGCTGCTAAAGACAAGATCCAGACTCACTGGTGTAAGAGCCAGAGTGGAGCCACAACCCTAGTGATGATCACTCAATCAAAATGACGTTTATGCTGCTGGACAACTTTATTTTGATTAATATAATAAATTAATCAATATTTCTCTCTCATGGCTCATTTCTACAACTGCAGTGCTGAGGAGGGAAAGAGGTTGGACACAAATGCTCTCTGTCCGTTTCCAATCTCAGCCAATTATGTTAAAATAAACATTTGCAAACAGATCAGACACGTTTCCAACTCATTTACGGTAAACAAGATTCATGCTTTGTTTGCTTTTACCAGAACTGACGTGTTGCAGCATCTATTGTGTGGGAAAGAAGATGGGTGGGGAAGACGAGCAGGAATCCAACTAGGCAAGTGCAGAAAACACATGCATGTTTGAAGTGAAGGTCCACACTTAGTCCTTTGTGTGAAATGGAGAAAGGCATGTCTAGAAATGGAAAAGTAAATGTGTATTTTTTCACAGTTTGTTTCAGGGTTAGAAATGCTAATGAGAAGATAATTCAATGTGTGCATGCGATACTGAGCTCAAAACAAGGTGAAATTCATCATCTCAATCTCACAATCCACTGAAAACCCAATTTTTTATGTTTCTGAAATTCCTCAAACAAATGGTGCCGACATTTGTCTTCCTCCAAACTAGACACCAATAAAAAATTTTAAAATCACACAGCTGTGTTTTTTTCCGCTCCCAAAAACAAAATGTGTAAAACAGTTGCCCGATATTGGTGTTGCAATCATTGATTCAACAAGTATGTTCTGAAAGATCCAGACAGTCAGACTGGGGAATAGAGTGGGGATGAAAAGAGGTTTATTGACCTGCAGTCAGTATCGGCACACATCTGGGTCGTTTCAAATACCAACCGCTTCTGCCGTCAGCAGTGAAAAGTTTGGCTTGTTTTCATGGTGGACTGGTTTGTTTGTAGTGCTAAGGACAGCCGAGTGTGAATATGTATGTGTGTGCGTGCGTGAGTGCGTGCTTGTGTGTGATAGAGAGTGAGAGACTGTGTGTGTGTGTGTGTGTGTGTGTGTGTGTGTGTGTACTGTACGTCAGAGTAGGAATGTGTGTATGAGTGTGTATGTGTGCGATAGAGGTGGGCTTTGGTTAGCAGGGCAAGGCTATAAGAGCCATCTGATGAAACAAGCAGAAATCCACATCAGCCTGAATCCCTATCAGATTCAGCTGTCTGCAGGTGAACCCGAGGGAACAGACATCAAAAACATTCTCTCTCTCACACACACACACACACACACACACACACACACACACACACACACACACACACACACACACACACACACACACACACACACACACACACACACACACACACAC
>NC_085869.1:50010696-50038196 GCF_034702125.1 Engraulis encrasicolus
CATGGGCGTTTACTGGGCGTTACGAATGTGTCATTTGGCATATACGTAGCCCATAGCCAATTGTGAAAGTTGTATCTATTCAAACAAACTGCAGTCATCGTCTGTCCCACCTCCCCGCTCTCTGATGGGAGCCCGGGATCTGGTACCCTCGCTGAGGGATGGAAGCCATGCTGTCTTTCAGATTGCAACGAAATCCAAAGCATTGGATTTTCCATGCTAACCATGGCCCCATGGCATAACCAAATACTAGCTGCCCCCCATCTGGCCGACATAATCACCCAACACACACACAGGGAGCACCGCTTCATTGTGATTCTACATACTGCTGGAGGGCTGCCAGGGGCATCAAAGTAAGGGTGAAATGGGCTACGGACTTCTACCCATAGCTGCCAAAGGTGGCAGGGAGTCCTTTACAACTGAGGTGCATGTCAATTACAAAAAGCAGAAGGGAGGGGAAAAATTCAGTGTGCTCAATGGGTTAAGGTGCCACACCATAAGGCCGGGGACCTAGGTTTGATTCCGACCCGATACTTTCCCGTCTGTCTCTCCCCACTCGTTCCCTGTCTCTCCCCACTCGTTTCCGGTCTCTCTTGCTCTCACTACCTCTCAATAAAAAAGGTGTAAAAGCTAAAAATAAATAAATAAATAAATGAATGAAATAAAAATACTGCCCCAGGTTCAGATGAAAGCTGGATAGAAATTTTGGTCACTCTCAGCGATAACACCCTGCCAGAGGGCTGCTTAAGGCAGGGCAGGTGCATCACAGCGGTGTGAAAAGGGCTACTACCGACCCATAGTACCAAAAGGTCAGCCTTGCAAGCCAGGTGCATGTCAATTAGAGAAAGCAAAAGGATGCCCCAAAAAGCCTGCCCTGAAGCACTCAGATTTAAGCCCTATCTGGTCCATTGATGGGTGCCAAACACGGCTGACCACATAAGGATAAACGTGAAAGCTTGCCAAGTATCCAGCCAAGAGGGTCCAGTCAATTGAAAACCACATGGGTTTTGGGAGAGTGGTACTCAATAATTGGATCTTTTCAGGGGGAATGGTCAGGTGCTATGACCATGTGGAGTGGTCACCTGTTGGTGCTGGTTTCTGGTAAAGCAAAGCACCTGTGGCACCTCCACAGAGTCAGACCATGAAGATGCAGAGCCTTTGTTATGCTGTTTGTCTGGGTTAGTGATCATAGTGAATGGACCATAGCTCCCAGCAGGAGCCTTTGCAAGCCAATTAGAAACAGCAGCAGGGGGAAAAATGCCCCAAGTTCTCAGTTCAACTTTTTAGTCATCAGGATAGGCAGAAATGGTAGGGAATTCATAACCACATATTTTTTGAGGGTGTACTGGCGTGCCATAATTGGATCTTTTCAGTGAACCGGCCAGGTGCCATGTCCCTGTGGAGTGGTCATCTGTTGGGCTGGTTTCTGGAAGAGCAGAGCACCTGTGACTGGTCAGACTCCTACACAGAGTCAGACCAGAAGGGTACAGACAAACCTTTGTCATGCTGTTTGCCTGCGTTTGTGTGCATATTGAATGGCCCATAGCTCCCACAGGTTGCAGGGGGCTTTGCAAGTCAGGTGCATGTCATTTAGAGACAACAGTGGGGGAAACCCCCCCAAAAATGACTGCCCCAGGTTCACAGTTGCAGTTCTCAGAGGCCCAGCCACCATGACGAGCAGGGATGGTAGTCAATTGAAAAACACATTTTCTGAGCAGGTAGGGGTGCTCAATAATTGAATCTTCTCAGGGGACCTGCCAGGAGGCTTGACCCTGTGGAGTGGTCATCTGTTGGGCTGAGCAATGCACCTGTGGCTGGTCAGAGTACACAGAACAGGACCCTTTGTCAGGAAGGATGAATGGGCCATAAACATGAAAACTTCCCAGAGCTCCAGCTGCCAGGACAGACAGGGTGGCAGCCATTTACTGTCAATGGTGGCAGCCAATTGAAAATCACAGTGTTGGTTTTTGTGTGCCGCAGGGGTGTCAATATTTGGCTCATTGCTGAGGGCCAGCCAGGCGTTAGGACTCCTTCTGAGTGGTCGTCTGTCAGACAGACTTGCTTTCTGGCCGAGCAAAGCACCTGTGGCTGGATACACAGCTAGAGCATCCGGAGCACAAGGCCTTCACCGTGCAGGTTATGCCTGGATTAGTGCTCATATAACGGGGAGAACAGCAGTGCCTGCTCCCTTAAGGCACGACACTACCACAGCACACACACCCACGCACAGGTGCATGGATACGCACACAGACACAGACACAGACACAGACACAGACACAGACACAGACACAGACACAGACACACACACACACCACCATCGCCCCAAAACAGTAAAATCAATCAGCAGATGAGGTTTGCAGGAGGTCTTGCATACTGAGAGAGAGCGTGACTGTGGCTGACTGCATAAAGATTGGGATCGGGGCAGAGTTTCGGGAGAGATGGAGGGGAGAGGAGAGGAGAGGAGAGGAGAGGAGAGGAGGGGAGAGGAGAAGAGAGGAGGGGACGGGAAAGGAGAGGACGGGAGAGGAGAGGAGAGGAGAGGAGGGGAGAGGAGAGGAGAGGAGAGGAGAGGAGGGGAGAGGAGAAGAGAGGAGGGGACGGGAAAGGAGAGGACGGGAGAGGAGAGGAGAGGAGAGGAGGGGAGAGGAGGGGAGAGGAGGGGAGGGAAGAGGAGAGGAGAGGAGAGGAGAGGAGAGGAATAGGAGAGGAGAGAGAGAGGAGAGGAGGTGGAGGCTTGTCTGTGTCTGACTGCATAGTGATCGAGTTCAGGGCAGAATTTTGGGGAAGGAGTAGAGGAAGAGAGTGGAGGATATAGAAGAGGAGAGGAGAGGAGAGGAGAGGAGAGGAGAGGAGAGGAAAGGAGAGGAGAGGAGAGGAGAGGAGAGGAGAGGAGAGGAGAGGAGAGGAGAGGAGAGGAGAAAAGAAGAGAGAAGGGTGAGGAGGTTGAGGTGTGTCTGTGGCTGAGTGCATAAAGATTGAGTGTTGGTGGAGGTGGAGAGGAAGAGAGAGGTGAGTGAAGGGGGCTGTCAATATTCCCTCAGCATATTACTCACCTTTGCTCTTGATTGGTTCTGTGATATGCATAACCATGTGCTCAGAATAAAGGTGTGTGTGTGTGTGTGTGTGCCAGAGACAGTGTGTGTGTGAGAGAGTGAGAGATAGGTGTGTGTGTGTGTGTGTGTGTGTGTGTGTGTGTGTGTGTGTGTGTGTGTGTGTGTGTGTGTGTGTGTGTGTGTGTGTGTGTGTGTGTGTGTGTGTGTGTGTGTGTGTGTGTGTGTGTGTGTGTGTGTGTGTACTAATCAGAGCTCAGCCCAGGCCGGCCCAGCAGGATCTGGCTTCTAGCAAGGTACCATGAAGATGCCACTCTACTTCTGGCAGATTCTAGCTCAGCTGGGCGCTTCGATCAGTCCTGCTATTTTCATCCAAATCCCTCACAAAACCCTCCTACCGTTAACTAACCCCTCTACCTAGAAAAGCAAAAAAAAGCACTGACGGGAAAAAAAGACAAAATCTGAAAGAAACAAATATTTTATTTGCCAAGGAGCATGATTAAGCAGAGAGAAAGGCTTGGGGTTGGGCATGTAAAACTGTGTGTATCTTTGTTTGTGTGTGTGGACACTAATGTGTGTGTGTGTGTGTGTGTGTGTGTGTGTGTGTGTGTGTGTGTGTGTGTGTGTGTGTGTGTGTGTGTGTGTGTGTGTGTGTGTGTATGTGTACATATTTGCATGTGTGTGTGTACACACGCATGTGTGCTTTAGTGTGCATGTGTGTGTGTGCCAAATTCCGCTGCGTATCTGTGTGAGATTGAGCAGGTAGGTAGGAACGCAGTTCTACACGTGTGAGCGAGAAGGAGAGAGATTGCGTGGGCGGAGGGGGGTCAGGTACAAAATAACACAATACAAACGGAAAAGGACTCACTGCGGAGTTCAATGCTGAACACAGGAGAAACAAAAACAACAAAGCGATCCGGCTCCTTTGGTATGGCGTAGCCACCAGGGACAGCCAAGTAATATACTGCACAGCTAGCCCCCGCTCGCAAATGGAGCCGCATGGAGCAGCGATACAGATAAAAAAATAACAATATCAGCCTAAGGTGCCGTTCCAGATTTGGGTTTCGTTTTTTTGTGTGGAGAAAACAAGGCAATGACGGAAACCGGGTGGAAAGAGACAGGTGTGTGAGAGTGTGTGCGTGTGTGCGTGTGTGTGTGTGTGTGTGTGTGTGTGTGTGTGTGTGTGTGTGTGAGTGAGTGAGTGAGTGAGTGAGTGAGTGAGTGAGTGAGTGAGTGAGTGAGTGAGTGAGTGAGTGAGTGAATGAGTGTGAGAGAGAGAGAGAGAGAGAGAGAGAGAGAGAGAGAGAGAGAGAGAGGGAAGAGGTAGGGGATGTGGGAGAGAAATAGAATTGATAGATGAAGTATGACTGAAAGACAGGTAGAGACCAAAAAAATTGAGAGAATATCGAAAGGAGGGAGGGCGATTGGGAGAAACAGAGAAAGGGATAAAGAGGAGGATAGAGACGGAGAAGGTGATGGATAGATAGTGCGAGAGAGAGAGAGAGAGAGAGAGAGAGAGAGAGAGAGAGAGAGAGAGAGAGAGAGAGAGAGAGAGAGAGAGAGACAGCTAGAGCGTTGTGTTGGTGTGCGTACTGCGTACCTGTGAAGTAGAAGGTGAGGAAGAAGAGCAGCAGGCCGGTGAAGAGGTTCCCCAGGAAGGTGACCACTCCACAGGTGATGCCCTCGGGCACCGGGTACACCGTCTCAATGAAGAGCTCAAAGAAGATGGGCACGCTGCTGTTGATGCACACGCCCAGCAGGATACACGAGGTGTACAGGGTAGCTGTAGGAGAGAGGATAGAGGAAAGGGGAGAGAACGAGAGAGCGATGGAGAGAAGGGGAGAGAAGGGGAGAGAGAGAGAGAGAGAGAGAGAGAGAGAGAGAGAGAGAGAGGTCATATACAAATATAAACATGCTGAGGGTACACTGCCTCAATGAAGAGCTCAAACAAGATGGACACACTGCTGCTGATGCACACGCCCAGCAGGATACGCCAGGTGAAGCTAAGGGAAGGACATGGGAAAGAGAAATACTGTATAAGCATGATTACACACACACACACACACACACACACACACACACACACTACACGCACACGCGCACACACACGCTCGCTCACGCCACACGCTCGCTTGCTCGCACACGCACTCACACACACACACACACCAGCACCACCATCAACAACAAACAAAGAAACAGACAAATAAAAACATGCAAGCACACACAAAAAAGAGAGAGAGGGAGGGGGAAGACAAAAATAGAGAATGGAGAGAGGTCACGCACATAAAATGCTGAGGAAGGACATGGGAAGGAGACATTTAAGCATGGTTGCACACCATAACCGACATACAAAAACGCACACACGAAAACACCCGCACACACAAAAAAAGCATACACACTAACAAATCCCAGCAACCATGCACAATGGCACACATACCCCACACACAGAACATGTCTAAACACTCTCACAGGAGATAAGTGTGGAAAAACAAACGTTTCAAGTTATCACGAGTGTGACCTTGACTGTCTCAAAATAAATCAATAAATAAAAAAAGCAGAGCAAAGGGTATGTCAAGACGTTGGTCTAGTAGTAAACCAGGCTAAGTCAACATTGAGTTTGTTTGTTGGTTTGTCGTTTAAAGCTGATTAAGCAGCTGTGGCTATTTCATGACTAATACAGATAATACCTTGGACTTGACATTAGCAACCAATAATGAAATAATAATAAATAAATAATACATTAAATAAGTTTGTTCATATCAATGCATGTCATCATGGAGGAAGCGGTGTGCCTCAATTCAGTCAATCCATGCAGAAGTCCTTCACACAGGGCCAGAAGCTCCACATTCACCGCTGCATTAGCCCTAGTGTGTGTCTACAAATAACTCTCCTCTAACTGCACGTCTTCAGTGTATGAACAAAAAAATGCATGCAAGATTCACACACACCATATCTTTGTCTTTCATGCATGCACACACACACGCACGCACGCACGCACGCACATAGTCAGTCAGTCAGCCAGTCTACCACCTGAGAGTGGTTTCACGGAGGAGGGAGGGGGGGAGACTTTAAAAAAGCAGCTCATCCACGCCTACGCTCGATCCTAATCTCATCCCTCTTCTCACCACATGTCCTCCGTGAATGAAAAAAAAAGAACACGATGCACACGCACACCCTACAAAGGGCACACGCACACCGTGGGTATTCAGTCTGTTCATCTATCCATCTGAGAGTGGTCTCACACAAGTAAGCTGTAAAAAGCCACACGTTCACGCCTACGCTTGATCCAAACGATTCTCCTCCTTTCACCACATGTCTTCCTCCCCCTCCATCCCCCTAAAATCACCCTGCCTCACTCCATCCCTCCATCCCTCCATCCTCCCCATACAAGATGTACATGTGATCTCAGCGGGTCGGTGCCTGGTGCCAGGTGGACGCGGTGGCACCCCGTCCCTCGCCCCCTCTCTCGGCCTGGCATCAAACTGCCGGCGACGCCGCGTGTGTCCCAGAAGACAAAAGACAGGTGCCACAGCCCGGGCACAACAGGGGCTGGTAATGGATGACCACATAGGAGAGCTGGCACCACAGATCAGGCCTGGCTATGTGCTGCGCTGGGTTCTTTTGTGCGCGTGTGTGGGAGAGAGAGAGAGAGAGAGAGTCTATGTGACTGTGTGTGTGTGTGTGTGTGTGTGTGTGTGTGTGTGTGTGTGTGTGTGTGTGTGTTTGTGTTTGTGTTTGTGTGTGTGTGTGTGTGTGTGTGTGTGTGTGTGTGTGTGTGTGTGTGTGTGTGTGTGTGTGTGTGTGTGTGTGTGTGTGAGAAAGCGGACAATGGGGGACAAAGGGGTCAGTTGTCCCGGGCCCAGGGAGACGAGGGGTCCAGAAATGGGTTCTCATTACATTGTATGTACTGAGTGGGGAGGCCCTTTCAGATGACATTGTCTTGGGCCCTGCCAAAGCTGTCAGCAGCCCTGTGTGCGTGCGTGCGTGCGTGTGTGTGTGTGTGTGCTGTGTCTTCCTGCCTGCCTGTCTGGATCCCAGTGCAGCAGGTAGTGTAGGTATGTGGCCAGGATGTCTTGTTTCCCTTCACTGGTCTGAACCTAATGATCTCCTCCATGCTTCCACAGGCCTCTACTCAGCACTTTCCTCTGTTCCTCCATCAACACTAGCGCACCCCCTTGGGCCTTCCAAACAACACTTCCATGCCCCTGCCTATCTGAAGAGGGAAGCTAAGTAAAGGAGGGAGAGGGAGAGAGAGAGAGAGAGAGAGAGAGAGAGAGAGAGAGAGAGAGAGAGAGAGAGAGAGAGAGAGAGAGAGAGAGAGAGAGAGAGAGAGAGAGAGAGAGAGAGAGAGAGAGACAGAGGAAGGACAGAGAGAAAATGGCTTTCTTTCTTTGTTCTCCCTTCCCTCCCTCCCCTCCTCCCTCCCTTTCTCCTGCACCACCACCACATACTACATACTCCTCCGCTCCTTCTAAACATCTAACCTTCCAACCCTTTGTATTTGGATTTGCCACCACACTACACACCTTTTCCCCATAACCGCCCATCCATCCACGACCCCACAACACCACCATGGCTGCTGTGACGGAGCCGGATAAACACAGCCGCTCTCTGCACTGCCAGGCTTTTAATGAGAGTGGATGTGACACTGTGCTTACAATGGGAGAAAAGCTGCTCTTCTTCCTCTTCTTCATCCTATTCATCTTACTCCTCTTCTTTTCCATCCTATTACTCTTACACCTCTTCTTTTCCATCCTATTACTCTTACACCTCTTCTTTTCCCTCTTCTTCTTCTTCTTCATGTGTTTCTTCTTCTTTTCCCCTTGATTCTCCTCAGTTCTCTCTCTCTCTCTCTCTCTCTCTCTCTCTGTGTCTCTCTCTGTCTCTCTGTCTCTCTCTCTCTCTCTCTCAGGTCCTGTGTATGTGATCTCCTGTGTGCTGCTATGAAGTAACTAGCTTCTGAGTGCCATGCAGGAGTTCAAAGGGCAGCTTGCGGTAGAGGAGGAAGAAGCATGTCTATCTCCATTGGGCCGGTTGCTAAGGAACAGAGAGCCAGCTCTGGCTAATCCTTAGCGTCTGATTGGATCCTGTTGGGGTGTGAAGTGTGCTTACTCTTGGATTGAGCTTTAGACATGCACACTACCATATTTATTTCTGTCCTGAATGGTTGCTCTAAATAATGCAAGTAAAAAAGGATTGGCAGAACTGGATTTTGAGGTCAAATTGTGTGTAAATACTTGATGTACAGTATATGGGTACATTACAACAACTAGATTGTTTTTTTCAAAATGCAGTAAGCTAGCATAAGCTTTTCACAGGTAGGACACACAACTACAGTACAACTCGTTTTGTCTTAAGAAACAAAAAAATGAATTTTACACTGAAACTTCAATTGAAAGGCCACGTGTCAGCTAGAGAGAGAGAGAGAGAGAGAAAGAGAGATTGTTAGACTCTGGTGGTGCCAGCTTACCAAGCCTGATTGAGGGCAGGTGTGTGATTGAGTAGTGAATAGTGTCCACAAAAGACAGAGATGCAGTGTTTCAAATGCCACACTTTGTGGACTAAGTTTCAGTGTGTAGGGTGCTCATGCTGAAAATTCAGGGCGCTGAAAGTTCAAACTTTCCATCGACACTATAATGCGCTCAACGCCTCAGTGCTCTGTGTGGACTATGCACTAAACGTCAGTGGACTGACTCAAGTGCGCTATTTTAGTGTGTGCATGTGTGTGCATGTGCATGTGAGTGTGTGCGCATGCGCATGCGTGTGTGTGTGTGTGTGTGTGTGTGTGTGTGTGTGTGTGTGTGTGTGTGTGTGTGTGTGTGTGTGTGTGTGACTGAGTGTGGCGGTGCAAGCTCACCTTTGGTGGAGGGCAGGTGTGTGAGCCTGGTGAGGCAGGTGAGTGTGAACCAGGTGGCTGAGAGGCAGGCGCCCGCCAGCATCAGCACCAGGATCAGCTTCAGCATCCCTCGGATGGAGTCAGCAAACCTGCGGCACAGCACAGCAAAGCAACACAACAGTGTTAGTGTGTGTGTGTGTGTGTGTGTGTGTGTGTGTGTGTGTGTGTGTGTGTGTGTGTGTGTGTGTGTGTGTGTGTGTGTGTGTGTGTGTGTGGACCTGGACTGTCTTTCGCTACTATGCACATGTTCAATGCCAACTAAATGCCTGCAAAACAACAGCAATACAAATGCTCATGAGTCTTCAATGCAACATGTGTGCATGACATTGGCAGAATGGAATGAAAAATACATATCTGGCAGTACTTGGAAAAGGTAGGCAGAGTAGTTAAAAGGGAATATGGTATTGCCCATTCATTATACATGGGACGTGTTCAGTGTAAAGTGCTTCAAGTAGTCTGTTGAGAAAAGGAATACTCAGCAGACATGCGTATGCTATGCAAATGAAAAGGCTTTATGAAAATAAATATTCAATACGTATATGGAATGAATGCGGAAAAAGAAGGACTACCGAGCCGTGAGCAAGAGGTGAACAAAAAGGTAAAAGGGAAGTACTTATCCGAACACCTGTGAGGTATTTAAAAAGTGGAGACCTTCATGTACTCTGCTCAGTACGTTGATGTGCAAATTTATACTAAATTCAGTATATTTGACATTTACAAAACACACAGCCTTCTTACTGTAAAAAACGTAACACTGACCCAGGAACAGTCCACCTAATTACAACAACAGTTTCAATTTCAGTTTCATTCAATTACAAGGCAAGTCGAGGCAAATCATGCAGCTCAACAACACTCAAAATTGGTGGCAAAATAATAAATAAAGCACAAATTGAGTGTTGCCTACTGCACCTCCACCACCCACCACCCCTCCTCACACATCTAATCATGCCCCCCTTATGGCATAATTGAGTTTCAGGTTCTTTTAACAGCTCAAATGAGCTACCACGTCCACAAAATGTCTGAAATAACAAATGATTTAATAAGGCAAAAAATGTGTTGCGGCCGTTACTCTCTCTCAGCACTAATTGCAAAAAAGCAGAGTTCTATTAAAGTCCAAGTAGAAGTTACTGCTAGATTTACTAAGGCAATGAGAACATCTGTCAGGGGTGGCACATAAAAAAAATACACGCCACGCCAGTGTGTTTTATTCAGCCAGTCACCTGTAGCCACTGCACAGCTTGACTGTAAATTCACAGGGGAGAGATTATCTCTGCCTTGTTTGACTTCTCAACTTTTCAGACGAAATCATCCACCATCCACCTCTTCAAAAACACGAACCGTGACAGTCACACCGATTTGTCCAATCATTTCTTGTAAAACTTCAAGGCCTTGCGGCACTAGGCTTGATTCGTTCTTGATGAATAAAACACTACCACCAGACAGTGCTTGAGGAGAGGTCTTCGCTAATGCTCCCTTCTTCTTCATTCTCGAAACAGAACACGGCACGGTATGAAGCACAACAGACATGTGTTTCAGAAGCCCTTCCCTACCCTTTACTCTATGAACAAAACACCACTGCTGCCGAACAATTTGGCAATTCATGACAAGTCTTTCCCGAGCTAGTAAAAAAAATATAGGATCACATTTAAAATGACCTTATATATTCACAAAATGTATACACACATCATTGACGGCTGAAGTGGAAACATTGATACCTTTCAAAACTATTCTATAGGGGTGTTGTGGCACAGTGCGGTAAGACACCCATCTACGTATGGACTTGTCATGCTTGCCTGGTGGGGACCCAGGTTCCAGTCTGGCCTGGGTAATTTCTCAAACCTTCCCTGTCTCTCTTGCCCGTCCGTTTCTTTTCACACCATCCTGTCATATCCTTCTCATAAAGCCCACAAAAAATATTTTATATTCGAAAAACAGTTCTATATGTAATATAAAGACATACAGGTTGAAGGGCAACTTTCTCTAGACGATGCACTGTTTTCCCTAGCACTCTTCTCTTATACATAGTTTTTCGGGGTCATTTTTCACTTTTTGACATTGCACGCACTGTAAAAACTTTCACCACCCTTCAGTGATTTGGCAATACTATTTCATGAAAGCAAATGAGGCAATGCTCGGAATTATTGACGGAGGAGAGGATGTGCGTGTGTGTGTGTGTGAGTGTGAGTGTGTGTGTGTGTGTGAGTGTTTAGAGTCATTGGGAATTGCTTAAGAGGAGAAGCTAATATCACAAAAAAAGTTTTGTTTACTTTCTTATTCCTAGTATTTTTACTTTTCAAACAGCACAAACACTAGATATCTCTCTAGGGAAGCATCTATGCTCAATCCACATCACATCTGACCTGAGTGACTCTCATGTCATATAATTGCACATCTGAGAACTGGGATGGAGGTAATTGGTGTTGCTTTAACCGGATTTTATATTTACTTGCGTTGAGTTAAAACTTTCCAAATAACACCCTCATGCCTCCCACCCACCAATCACCATTAGCAAACTGAGGCTTTAGACTGAACCTTTTCCAGACTTCTCTCCAGCATCATACAGGATTCTCTTTAATATGCAGACATCCTTGCCTTTCTCTTTACTTTCAATTAGAGACCTTCATATATCTGGTCAATCCCCCTCCGTGCATGCGAGTGTGTGTCTCCCTGTGTGAACATGCTTCATATTAAATCTCTCTCTCTCTCTCTCTCTCTCTCTCTCTCTCTCTCTCTCTCTCTCTCTCTCTCTCTCTCTCTCTCTCTCTCTCTCTCTCTCTCTATGTCCCTCCAACACGCACACACACACACAGACACACGTACACGCAGGCACACACACACACACACAGATCAGAGCCAAATCTCACCCATCTCCCGCCCAGCTGGAGGCTTTTGCACCGCCATAATATATTGTCTCTGTGCTATGACCTGCACTGACGAGAATTAATCAACACCTTTAAAAAGACGACAGCCTGCCAGATAATTAACTCTACACTCGTGGCATATGTATTAATTATCCCAGGCTTTTCTATTAATTCGCGATGAATAAAAAGTCTCTTAATTGTCCTCTGCTGTCAAAAATTATTCTGCTCAGGCAGGTCGTAAAAAAAAAAAAACCCCTCAGACATCCGACCAAAGCGATGGATGGAGTCTGATGCCCGGGTTTAAACTTACGAGTCAAAAGGGATCTGCTCTGCCCTGCGCATCTGCTGCTCTGGTGGATATGGGGGGGGGACTAATATGTGGGGGAAAGACTAATGATGGTGGGAATAGCACATTTATTAATCCTCTGTCTCTCCCTCCCTCCGTCTCTCCCTCCCTCTATCCTCTACCCACTACAGTGAGACAGACAGACAGTGCTGCCAAAACAATTAGGCAGCAGGCCATTCATTTAGCCAGGCCTGATCAAAGACAGAGATAGATACAGAGACAGAGACAGAAGGGTGAGAAGGCAGACAGTCAGAGAGAGAGAGAGAGAGAGAGAGAGAGAGAGAGACAGACAGACAGACAGACAGACAGACAGACAGACAGACAGACAGACAGACAGACAGACAGACAGAGAGGAAAGACAAAAAGGTCAGACAGAGAGGAAAGAAAACAAGTACAGACATACAGGCAGAAAGGAAGAGCTACAGATAAGATAGATAGATAGATAGATAGATAGAGAGGCAGTCAAAGAGAGGGGGGAGAGAGCCCGAGATAGCAAGTGATTAGTCACTTGGCCCTTGATAGCAATTAGGGAGATGGGCTCGTGCCTGTGTTTGGGCTCGTGATTAGAGCCGTGCTCCTGGAGACAGCGTCACAGAGGGGCTCGTGTTTTATGCGGGAGGTCACGGCTGGCACTCCCCTGGTGTCACCAAAGGCACAAGTTGTTCAGTGGCAGGGGACAGGGGGACAGGGGCGCACGACTGTTTGTCAGGGGGCTCGTGACAGCCGCCATGCCTTACAGGAAATGAGCTCTAATTGGCCAGTGGGTGGCATGACTCAGCGGTGGGGTGTTGCTTGTGTGTGTGTGTGTGTGTGTGTGTGTATGTTTGTGTGTGTGTGTGTGTGTGTGTGTGTGTGTGTGTGTGTGAGAGTGTGTGTGAGAGAGTGTGTGTGTGTGAGAGTGTGTGTGAGAGAGAGAGAGAGAGAGAGAGAGAGAGAGAGAGAGAGAGAGAGAGAGAGAGAGAGAGAGAGCGAGCGAGAGGGCTGGAGGTGACAGCAGGAGGTGGCAATCAGTTTTCTTTGACTCTCAGGCCAACAAGCACGGTCACTTTTTTAAAGTGTCACAAACTGGCCCCGGTTTAACAGAGTAGCGTCGCAAAAAGGCACTACATTAACTGATTGGAATTTATCATCAACCAAAAAACAAAAAACCTGAGACAAGCCTTTTTATTAGTAGAAAAACTCTACTACAAGGTCATTATACGTCAGGCCAGAACAAGTCTTTTCCTTTCCCACAGGACACATACCTTAGTCCTAATGAAGCTGTGAGGAGCTACTTCATTTGTCTGACAATTAGAATTTGCATCTAATATTGAAACCAACGAAAGAAAAGTAATTCCTCTACTACAGGTTAAAAAGGCAAAAAAGAGTGAATAATAGCAATGTGTGTGTGTGTGTGTGTGTGTGTGTGCGTGCGTGCGTGCGTGCGTGCGTGCGTGAGACGCACGCCGTGCACTTGTCAGTTCTTAGGACTGTCTTTCTCATTTGAGATGGTGCTGAAGGGTGTTTTAATTTGTGGCCATTTGTGCCTTTGATTTCTCTGCATGGTGGAGGTCTTGATGCGTGTGGGTCCCCTTGGTCTCTCTCTGTCTTTCGGTCTCTTTCTCTCTCCCATTCTCTCGCTCTCGTTCTCTCTCTCTCTCTCTCTCTCTCTCTATCTCTCTCCATGTAGTACCTCACACTCACCCTCACCCCTATCTTTTCCAGCTCCGTTTCTTTTCCTTCCCTTCCCTTCTCCTCTCCTCTCTCTGTCTTTCTTTCTTTATTTCCATCCTCTCTCTCTCTCTCTCTCTCTCTCTCTCTCTCTCTCTCTCTCTCTCTCTCTCTCATGCTGTGGCTCTAATGAGTCGTGCCCTGGTGGCATTAGTGTCAGCCATTACCGTTGGCCCAGGAGAGATCAGCCACTGCTGACATCACACACCCACCCACGCACAGACACACAAGAAACACAAGCACGCACACACAAAAGAAAAACACACACACACACACAAGAAATATGCACACAAACACACACTTCAGATGCAGCTTGCTGTGTGAGCGCCACCGCCCGCAACTGATAACTGGCGCGCCAGGCAGGAGCCACTTTATTCCCTAATGGTGACAGGGGCATCTGTCGGTGTTTGAATTTAGGTTGGTCTCTTGTTCCCCTCATTCAGCATTCTCTCCAACTCTCCTCTGATCCTCCATGACTCCCTCTTATGTACAGGAAGAGGGCAGACAGCCCCTCCTCCCCGCCCCACAATACACGGACAGAGACACACTTGCACATGCGCGCGCACACACGCACGCACGCACACACATCTGCACACACACAGACACACACACAGACAGACACACACACAGACACACACACACACACACACACACACACACACACACACACACACACACACACACACACACACACACACACACACACACACACACACACACACACACACACACACACACACACACACACACACACACACACACACAGAGCGTATGGAGATGCCAATCAGGTGTGCATCCACGGCGTTAAGTAAATTAGCCTCTTCCAGCCCGTAGCAGCTGTGGCACTAACTTCCACTCAACTTGGGTTCCACTTCCTGAACATCATAACCCGCAGGCGACAGAGTAAACATGCTACATAGAGATAAGTGACATTTCAGTCAGGAGCTTTTAATTTTGATGGACTATCTTACAAACACAACCCAACGGTGTGAAACAGAAAGCACCTGGTGGAGATTTTTTAAATTTTTTAAAACTTTTTTTGCACAGATTTGTTTTTCGAAAAAGAATAGAACACCAAGCTTTAGCTCATCCTCGCAAAAGAAGAGGGGGCCGGTCGATGCGTTTCCTAGCCATACTGCCAATATCAATAAGTCCTCCATCGATATATTTTTTTCCCTCGCAGAAACTAGGCCAATGCATAATAATCAGCTTTAGACCATACCGTTCGAGGAGGAACTTGCCTCCAGTCGAAAGCGATGATAGGAGCAAGTTGAGGGAGGGAGAGCGAGCTCTTGCGCTCACCTCGACTTAACCTTCTGGGAGCCTCTTATCATCCCCCCATTGATTAGCCGGGGGAGTTACTGCTCTATTTGCCTACTTACAACATTTCTTTTCTTGAAAAACACTGCCTGGCATTCCCGGGCCTGTCCGCCCGCCTAGCTTTGCCTGCGCAAAGAACTGCTGATTGGACTTAATAACAAGCGTTTATCCATCAGCCGGGGGAAGACAAATAAGGCCCTTCTAGCCGACTCGCACAGTTTGTGCTCGCCGAGCCACCGTCCATCCATCACGGAGAGGCCATTTTGTTAGCATCACCCCATCCCACTCATGTAATTGCAAAAGCGCTGTTTAATATATTTAACAGAGAGGATGGACTTGGTTTTGTCACAGTGAGGGGAGAGAGAAAGAGAGAGAGGGGGAGAGAGAGAGAGAGAGAGAGAGAGAGAGAGAGAGAGAGAGAGAGAGAGAGAGAGAGAGAGTGAGAGTGAGAGTGAGAGGGAGAGGGAGAGTGAGAGAGAGAGAGAGAGAGAGAGAATGAGTAATAAGAATACTGTGGAGCCTGACCACCTACAGAAGTAAATACATTTTTATTAAGCGATGAAAGTTCCTTCAACACCGACAGGCTTATTAACATGCTACATATGTATTGCTGTGCGATGTAAAAGAACCAGAGTAATGGATGTGAAATCAACGGCTGTAACAGTGCAATCATAATCAAGAAAAAACAAACAGCAGCACCACCCCCATAACAATAACTTGAATTGGCACAGAACCAATCAAGGCTGATATTAGAAACGGCAAAAGACACAGCCCCAGTCAAAACAATAAGAATGATTTCTCACCACTCTTTGTCTTTGGAAAAAGTAAACATTCAATTCAAGAAATTAAATGCAGTGTGTGTGTGTGTGTGTGTGTGTGTGTGTGTGTGTGTGTGTGTGTGTGTGTGTAGGGGGTAATTGTTTTGTCAAATTTTGCTTACCTGGCCATTGCCACTCCAAACACGCAGCCTCCGACAGTGGACCAGAATCCCACCCAGCCAGCGTCCACCTGTAGACACACACACACACACACACACACACACGCGCACACACACACGCACACGCACACGCACACGCACACGCACACACACACACGAGAGGGGATTGAGTGCTTCGCATGCACAGCACAGCACAGAGCTCTCCGCCACGGCTCACTGCTCCATAGTCCAGAGTGACCACTGCTGGCTGGCGTTGCTGCCGCTGCTGCTGCTGCTACCTCCCTTACTACAGATGATGAATCACCAGGACGAATTTCACCACTGCTTCTCCCTGATGCCAAATCGAGATGATGTTAAACGAAAAAAAAAAGACGCTCAGCTGAACAAAAAAAAATACAGGCCAGTGTTGTCTGTGTGGGTGCAAAATGGATAAATGAATTTCAGATAGATGCATTGGCAGCAGCCAGCATGGCTGGTTTGGCTTGAAAACTATGCGACGCCACAACAGTGACCATTGGGTCTAATTTGTCAATTAATTTCCCTCCAGTTAAATTGACTAAAGGGAAAAGCAGTGACCAATAGCACAACCCTGCGTTAATTACAGAGGAAATTCTCATGCCTCGCAGTTTCCTCATTGATTGCCTTGGTGTGCACATTTGCGGCCAATGAGGTTTCCCCTAGTCACACATTTTTTGCCCAAATCTGATTTCATTAACCTCTCTTTGATTGCAATTCCTATGAACCAGCCGGGTTAATTATTTTTCATCGAACTTTTAAGTTTATGAACTGGCAGTGAGAACGGCACAGTATTTTAAAACCGTTTGACTTACTTGGAGCTTTTAAAAACAAAAGAATCCCAAAAAAACATTCCACAAATGGCTCCCTAGCGACAATAAGGTAGGCTTGGCTGTGGAATGTTGGGAGTGTTCCATGTGAAGCTTAGTCCTGTTATCATAATGAGTCGATAACCGGGAAATCAAATGTGAGCACTGCGAGCGGAGCGCCAAAGCTAAGAACTCTTGGCACACGTTAGCGTTTCTATCCCATAATTCCTTAAAATCTGCGAGCCAATAAAAATGAAATAAACTTTTTGTGAGAAAAAAAGAAACGTAATACGATTTCTAAATCTGGGGAGGAAATAAAAAGAAAAACATCTTCCACATAAATCCAAAAGACATATTTTTTTTTCTCGAAGTTGCATTAAACACAATGTTCCCCTTTCAGCTAGTCATAACACGTTTCTCTGCCTGTGGTCGTCAGAACTTTTCTCCTCTGTTGATGAGAGCACCTTGAGCTGTGGGGAGTGACTTTCTCAAGGCCCATCTCTCCTTCATCAGTAGTGGAGGAGAGAGCAGAGCAGCGTGGAGCAGAGCGGAGCGGAGTCGAGCATCGTGCCCGCTTTAGCACCAGGCACTTAATGGCCATCCTCCATTAGCGGCGCAATTAGACGTGACTGATTAGTGCGGCGAGGGGGACGCGCATTCTTTAGCGGATGCTAATTGGTGCCGCAGCGCCCGGTGGCGGAGTCTTGTGCGCCGTGCCCACCTACCTACCCGCTCTGATTGCGTAATCCACAAAGCAAGTGCTCATGGATACACCTCCCTCTCTGCTCTACCCCAATATCCCAGCCACCCTCTCCCATCATCCTCTGTTGCCCTTCCAAGCAAAGAGCAAGATGACAGGAGAGAGGCAAGAACTGGGTGAGCCTCGAGGTACTCATGAATGCGTCACCCAACCCCCTTGTTTCTCCCACCCTCCCTCTGTTGTCCTTCTAGGCAAAGACAGGGACGCAAGAGCATTGCCAGCAGATGCTGCCTCCTCCGGTGATGGATGTGTCCCCGGTTTGGGGACAATAATAAACAATTACCAAACTGTTGTTGCCCGGCGACACAAAAAGGGGACACTTCTTGTGATTCAAACACACATGCTGTCTCCTCTGCGCCTCTTAGCCTGGCACCTGGCCCCACTTTCGTCTCGTTTTTGTTGTTTTGCGGCAGTCAGTTGACCTTGTGATTTAAAGGTTGGCCAGAAAAAAAGGATAAAAAACACTCCATTTCCATTTCCTGTCTCAAATTGGACCACCTCCATGTTCCAAGGAAAGTGGAAAGCAGGTAGGTGTAGGTGAGGTGAGGTGACTGGGAGACAAGCAGGTGGCTGTGGTAAAGGTACTCCATGCTGAAAATTAAGCACAAAGTGATACTAGACTTTTATAAATAAGACCTACAAGAAATAAGTCTTATACGAAAGATAAGACTTTTCAAGGCCTTATTTGACAAAACAAAATATAATACTATTTCAGACTTTGTAATGACCCACGGTCACTCTGTGATAGGTATGTGGGAGTAGAGGTGGGATAGAATAAATCTCATATCTCCACACAGATAGGCAGACATGAGCCCTAGACGAAGGTAAAAGCAAGGACCTCCCGAGGCAAAGCCTGACATCAACGCCTGAAGAGTGTTGGTGCCAACCACTCCCCTGAAGGTCGATAATGGCCATGCCATGCGGAGGATATAGCGGACCTCGTTCCAAAGCACGGGTCATCCTGCTGCGTGGGCTGAGATTGGGACAGACAGTTCATCTGCCGTCTGACAAGGAGGGTGAAAATGGCTAAACTGGTGTAGTGCTTATAGGCTGAGGAATGAAGCAAGAGTGGAATGAGGGAAGGAGGGAGGAGCAGGAGAGAGAGAGAGAGAGAGAAAGAGAGAGATGGAGGGACAGAGCGATAGAAAGGAAATGGAAGGGAAAGAGAAAGAAAAATGGAGATGATCTTCATCTCTTCATCTTGTCCGATTGTCTGCAAGGTGAGAGAGAGAGAGAGAGAGAGAGAGAGAGAGAGAGAGAGAGAGAGAGAGAGAGAGAGAGAGAGAGAGAGAGAATCTCCAACAGTGGTAGCAGACCATTGATGGTTCAGGCACCCACATAGATGACTAGATGACTAGATGTGTTCTGGGAAAAGGTTGCTGTATGTTGTACGTATGACTGTACCCACCGTTCTGCATTACTTATTTAGTATTCTATTTTGTGGGGCCTAGGGATCTACACTTCCCAATCACCAGTACAATTCAAAGTATTTCTTAAAGTATAATAAAAAGTTGGTAGAGCATTATCTCTAACCACCTCTAACCAACATTTAAATCTTACAGCTTTAAGAAACAATGGAAGCTCTGCATAAATGTATAATATTATAAGTGTTTTTTGGGAAACCCAAACAGCAATGATGTTGAAAGGGAAAAAAAGGAAGAACAAAGCACGACTGATATGAAATGTGACAGAGCTGTTTGGAATTTATGAATCAAAGATCATGGTAAGGGCAAGGTTTTCATTCACTCTGAGCTTTTAAGACAGGGCTTTTGGGTTACGAGCGCCATGATTTTCCACAGCTTGTCTGCCACTGTACCTTCACAAAGAAGACTGTGGGTGGGTGGAGGGGATGAGCGCGGAATAATATCTAGATGTGGAAATGTAAACCCCTTGAAGCCCATCATCAATAATACAAACTCAGCCCCCCATCTTACATTACAAACGGCATTTCAAGCCACACAGAAAGAGGAACCCCATCAAAGTGTGTGAAGGCTGCTGGAGGGGGGGTAGAGGCTCTTCTCAGTGTCTTTGAGGAGCTGGGCTTTTGATGGCAGAGAATAAACTACGGTATGGGGCACTGTGAGTGCAGCAGAGAGATGCTTGCTTCAAGACTTTTCACGGGAAATAGAACTTGAGTGAGAGAATAAAGAATTTATAATGCCACCCGAGGTGACTGTGACAGCTCAGGAAGGAAGGATGATGGTGCGAATCTGATGAGCACATTCGTCTGTTCTCTGTGTGCTTCTCTCCCTTTCCTCTGTCTCTCTTCTCTCTCTGACACATGAACGCACGCACACCTGTCGTTTTCCATCAGTTTCTGTTTCAGTCTATCTTTGTCGTCTTCTGAACGTTCTCTTCCAATGCAACGAAACGCCTTTCTCCATCTCTGATCATCTTGATTTCTTTCACACGGGTGAAAAAGTGGACAGTCGGATGATGATGATAACCTTCAGATAGATTATCTCCTTGAGCCTGAGGCTCGATTTTCTCATCTTCACGTCCTCCTCCTGAACTTTTCATTCACCATCCATCTGGATGAGCACCCTGTCTTTTTCGCTGCCTTCCTCCCTTCATCCTTCAAAAATCCTTTGTCAACAAGGTAAAAGCCCTTTCAAATTCGCTTTGCCAGCCTTCATGGCCCATCACTGCACCAAAAGCAAAATCTGCAGGAGCAGATAGTGTGTCTGTATTTCTTTATGAGTGTCAATTCTGCTTAGAAGCTGTAGAGCGGTGATTTTCAAACTGTGGGCCAAGGCCCACTGCTGGGCCGCCCTAAAGGTATTCCAAGTGGGTCTTATATTTTCTAAAAATCAAAATAATATGGGTGGGTGTAGGTATCAGCTATTGATTTGAAATGTACTGTTTATTGGGTCAGAGGTGGGCCCCGAACATTCGTGAAAATTTGAAATGGGCCTCAAGTTCGAAAGGGTAAGCTCCTGCTATAGAGCACTGATTCCCAAACTGTGAGTCGGGACCCCTGTGGGGTGTGGTAGGGGTGTAAATAATAATCGATATGTATCGATACTATGGCCGGCGATCGAATTGATATCATACCGTGGGGCATTCTTAAGTATGGAAAATAATTGAATCGCTGCCTCAAGAAATCTATATGGCATCGCATCGTCGTGGAAGTTGTGATTTACACCCCTAGTGGGTGGGTGCAGAGGTATTGCAGGCCAGTCGTGGAGAGAAGGGACCCTGGTATGAAAGGGACCTGTGCTAATCCTGTATACATAAATTAGTTAGCAACAGTTCTTCTACAGTGAATACATTTGTTTAATTTTCAATCAAAATGTTTGACTTTTGGAGTATGGGAGGTGGGGTCGCAAAAATATTGGTAGGTCCAAAAGGGTCTCCCAGCCTCCCAGCAGAAAAGGTTTGGGAACCTCTACTGTAGGACTTCCGGTATGGCGAAATCGCAGATGGCCGCATAATTATTGCCGGGTATATCCAAGGAGATGCAAAAGTAAAGAGTTTCAGAAATAAGAAGGGGAAGGAGTACCATGAAGAGCAAGAAACCACAACATAGTGAGATTGATGTCGAAAGAATCACAGGGAACCTCTGCTGTAGAGTGACTGCAGATGGAAATTGGAATGAGTGGACTTCTACAAAAGTAGTAGCAGATAGCAAGAGAAAAAGGACAACATACTGTGCTGGTTTTCAATTCCAGTAGCCTCGACAGAAGTTCTAAGAAGAAGCCCCTGCGGATGAATATGTAAATCATGTGCTCTAGATTTCTCCTTGCATATTGGCTTTGTTTTAAGATGGACTTCGAAGACCAAACCCATGTGTCCTACTCCTGGAACTCCCAAACGTGTCATAATTACGCCCACTACTCCACTACTCTAGCGTCTTGTGCTCATAGCACTGACACGTGGGCCTAAGAAGTTTTTAATGACAAGTGCTACAGATGAGGGAATTTGCAGTCATCGATGATTGTGCCTGGGGGGGATGTCTCTGCTGCGGCACTGACAAGTGTGTGTGTGTGTGTGTGTGTGTGTGTGTGCGTGTGCGTGTGCGTGTGCGTGTGCGTGTGTGTGTGTGTGTGTGTGTGTGTGTGCGTGTGTGTGTGTGTGTGTGTGTGTGTGTGTGTGTGTGTGTGTGTGTGTGTGTAATCTAGTACATGTGGATACTGAGATGGCACTGTGGGTGGAAGTGAGTGTGTGCGAGTATGAGTGAGTGTAACGAGTCCTGGGGTTAATTAAGGAAGGAGCTTTGAGTGAGTACACACTCTGTGTGTGTGTGTGTGTGTGTGTGTGTGTGTGTGTGTGTGTGTGTGTGTGTGTGTGTGTGTGTGTGTGTGTGTGTGTGTGTGTGTGTGTGTGAGTGTGTGTGTGTGCGCTGTGTGTGTGGTGTGTGTGTGCGTGTGCGTGTGCATGTGGTGTGTGGTGTGTCATGCTTAACGGTGATTAAAGTAATCAGGCACTATGAAAAATGAAAGGCACGTTTTTGATTTGGGCTAACACTCATGTAATTGTAAATCATACATGCCCTTGCACTGGCAGTCTGAAATTTAAAATATATCTAGTACAAGTGTGCCTGTGAAAAAAAAAAGTTTTTTCCCCCTCTTGGAACGCCTCCAGTCATTTTGTCTCTTGAGTGAAGCTTAGGAAGGCAAACATTTGATGATGGCAATCCTACCTTTAAGATTGCCTGTTTCGGGACTCAACCAACCTTGAAATGATGTGAACAAACAAGTCTGGGTAAATCTGAAATGCCTAAGAGTGAAATCTCTATGCTTAATACATTCAGCATTTGGGAAAGCTCACAGTGAGTCACTATATTTTTCAATTCAGGGCAGTGTCGTGTGGATGTCTTTACCTGGTTGATGTTGGCTGGGGTAAGGATCATATCCAGGACACCTGACCAGCCTGCAATCACCCCCGTAGGAACTGAGTAGGCCAGGGCGATCATCAGGAATCGGACATTGCTGGAAAGGCAAAGGATTGGTTATGAAATATAGTTAGGTTATAGCAGAGAACCAAACAACACCAGCAACATCAATAACATCTGTAACAACATGGCATACAAAAGAGTGGATAGGAGTTGTATCTTTCTCTCCATGGCATTAAAGGACTTTTTGTGGGTGGAGGGCGGAGGGGTTAGGGTTTTTGATTTGGCAGCTTCCTTGAAATGAAAGTACAATTCATTTCGTAAATCTTCTTATCTGGCAGTAAGATCTTCAGAATCTGGATGAAGCACGTCCACAATTAGGTACGCCTAAATGACTGAATTGGATTAGACCAGTAGCTAAGCTGCTAACGTAATAGCCAAAGTGCTACAGGGAGATCCAGAGATTGACTAAAAGGGATAGAAAAGACTGTACAGCTCAAGTAGGGTCTTATATAAATGCAAGTGGAGTTGAAAAAAATGAGTCCCCATTTCTCAAAGGATTGGAGTGTTCCTTAAAAAAATCTGAATCAAACAGACATACATTACTTCCGAAGTGGCCGTAAGAACATAACTACTTGTCTACCTCAAACTCTAGTTCTTCAAATATTTAAAGTGAGGTCTATGAAAACAACCAAGAGGACCATAGCCAATTCAAAAGTCTTTACCATTCTTATCTTTTGACAGATTCCTAAAAACGTGAAACAAAACTACATTTTAATTTATTGCCTATCCATTACACTTTTCCAATGCTGTATTGTATTCTCTTCTGGCCCACCACAAAACAGATGGACACTTTGCTGACACCTAACGAGAAATGCTACTTTGCTAGATTGGGAGCAACTTAGCCAATCTGCCAGAGTGGCAATACCCAGAAGTTGATAAAGTTCTCTGCGCGCATTTGCAATGCATTCACAATTGGATAACCCTGACGGTCTTAGCATCTGTACGACTGAGATGCAATTTATTTTGGGGCCCGACCTCCCCATCTATTCTTCTCTGTACTGTGTCTAACTCTGCAATTCAAAGGGGGGAAGAGAAACACACACACACACACACACACACACACACACACACACACACACACACACACACACACACACACACACACACACACACACACACACACACACACACACACACACACACACGAGAGGATTGAGTGTTTCGCATGCACACTGCACTGCTGAGGTAATGCGCATGCACGCACGCACACACACACACACACGCACGCCCCCATGCATGCACGCACACAGTGTTATAAAGTACTTTTTACCATTCCTGAAAATGAATTCCTGGTGATTATTAGACTACAACTACATTAGTCATTTTTGTTTGTGTCGATGATTAGCCTCCAAAATGCTCATGAACAAACAGACTTTACTGCTGGCATTGAGAAAATGAGAAATAATTGGAGCAATTAGCGAAGCGCTTTCATGCTACTGCCACAGTTTTACACAGTTCAGACTTCCCCCGCCTCCTCTACACTTGTACACGTGCGTATGGCAGCTTAGAAGAAGCCCACATTTCTTGGTGTGGTGCGTCACTGAGTAGTCTTCCAACCAGGGCAGAGCTGGGAGCAAACAAAAAACAAAAAAACATTTGTACTGCATCATATACACTGTCTATAAGTGTTTCTCAATGGGGGCTCTAAAGCCCCCCAGGGGGGCGTTGGGGAGCCCTAGGGGGGGCGTTTAAAAGGATACAGCTGAGAGGGGGCGGTGATTAGTCGCCATTAGCCCATTTTATATTTTAAATCTACTGGGGGCATTGACAAGCTTATGATGAGATCAAGAGGGCGTTGAGAGGTTTATGATGAGGTCCAGGGGTCGTTTACTCAAAAAAGGTTGAGAACCACAGGTCTATATTGACGATGGACCAATGTGCCACCCCCTCTACCCTGTAGGCCAGTATCTAACAAAAACAAGAAAGAACAAACACAAGAACATCAGTATTGTCCCCTGACACTGTCACGGCAACGGGAAAATGCCCTGTATGCCAGATGACCAATCCAGCCTAGCTTCCAACACTGCAGTGTGACAGTGTGTCACACTACCACTACCACCGGCCCTACAGTCTTGTGATGGCCTTCAAAAAGAAAGAACGTGCAGCGAAATTCTGAAAATACAAAGATAATAAAAAAGAAGCCCGGCTTGATGGAGTATCCCCTCGCCATCCTACCCACCGGTTTCTGATTCATTAACCTTGCAGACACGAGAAAATCAATAGCCAAGCCATGCACCTTCTTTTCTCTCTCCCCCCTTGCTCACCCCCTCCGTCCAAAGCGTATTTAGAATCCCCTACGTAAGCAGAGTGCCGGCCTCTTATTTTATGTGCCCTTCCGCATGAGGAGGTTTTTTTTGTAAGGAGTGTAGTGTGGTGGCGGGGCCAGGAGGCGCATCATCAGCTAAGTGGCAGCTGTCCCTTCTCTCCCCCCCCCCCATTTGATCACTCTCTTGCTCTCTCAATGATGGGGCAAGTCCAATCTAGCTCTTCTGCGTTCTCTTCCTCTTCCTCTCTCTCTCTCTATGGTAGGACAGTGCCATCTATACCCCCTCTGTCCTCTGTCATCTATTTTCCCCTTTCTCTCTATGATGCATACCTGCAAACTCAGGAGGGTTGAAAAAGGTGACTAACTAATCGCGGCATCGCGGCGACCCCCCCCCCACACACAAAAAAAAAGAACAGGGAAAAAGACACTATTTTATTTACTACACAATTAGAAATCAGACTTCTGAATTTATTTTAGTGTTGCACCGATACCATTTTTTGGACAATACAAGTCTTAAAAGCCAAACATACACTCACCCAGAGGCAATTCTAGGTTAAGCTGGGACCCCAAGCGAAAATTCAACAACTACTGTTGAAGTCTTAGCTGTTATTCACCATCTAGTTTGGGGGCCCCAAGCAGCGGCCTATCTGGCCTAGTGATAAGAAGCGCCTCTGCACTCACCACCTGTCAAAATTGAAGTTGTCCTATTTACCAGCCAAAAGGAGGGAGCACGTGGTCACTTGGGGTTGTCTTAACTTTGAGCCCCACTGCAATTGACTATGAAATTAAAGCATTTGTTGTTTTTGGCTAAAGAGGGTAAATAATAGGGAAATGTAGCCTATAATATAACTACCTATATAAAATAGTACCAACGCATTTTAGTGAATTTATGAATGAATGACGGGCTAGTCCAATGCATTTCCCCAATAAAATGGTGGTGTACTATTTGAAGAAGCATTAGATTGTAGAAAAAGATAACAGATGCCATCTAGGTTAGTAGGCTATTTAGATTAATAGTAGGCCTAAGCTATGTCCTTGGTGGCTAACATTAAAATCATGATTGCACAAGTTGCAAAATGATTCATATAATAGCTATTGAGGGGCGGGGGCATGACAAATAGCTATTTATAGAAGGTTTCATCGAGTGTGTACGTGGGCTCTCGCTATTCCCGGTTAAATGATCTGACATAGGGAACCGAATTTAGTTCTCTTCTAATCTGCCAATTTATAGCGCAGCCGTTTTGGTCAAAATGATCACAACAAGCATCAAGATATTGCCGTCAATTCAAATAAAACGAAACATCCATGTTAGGACCGCAGAACTGCTGCCGTTGGGCTATTTATTTTTCAAGCTTAGCTAATGAGACAAATCACAATTCCCAAACCCTGCTCAAATCCCATTTACCTTGGTCCTTTGAAACGGTGATTTGGACAGCGGTCATTTGTAAAAGTAAAGCGACAGTAGTTCAACCAAGGTAGAAGATAATGACAGGGGGGGGGTACGTGTGTTTCGCGACCACCGCGTTTCATCAGCTGTTCGCTCCGACTGGAGCGGTGCCTTGGAAAGTTTTGCCGCCAGTTGAGCCGTCTGAATTAGCACTCTGATTGGTCAATGTTTCCCCCGACACACGTTACCGGCCAATGGGAACGACAGCCAGTAAAAGATCAATAGAATGTCGCTCAGCCATAATGTCTGTAGAACCAGGGGCTGTTCACTCACAGAACTTCCTATTAGCCACAATTGGCTAACCCTAACCACAGGACAGTGCAAAATGAATGGGTGTCAATGGAGTTTTTTACCATTATAATTTTTGTGATTTTTTATATTTTTTTGTCCTGAAATATGAATATTAAGTTCGAAGCTAGAAATAATAAGACCCCATTTGAGTAGCGTTTCGATTATTTTGCGCCACTAGATTATTATATACTGGGTCACAAAGCTCAATTTTTATGGGGCCAAACCCATAAACATTAGCACGATGCTAGCGAGTACAGGTTGAAATCTTCTAACCAGCTGTAAAACTACACACCTGAACGATTTGTCAATACAGCCTATTGTTAAACAACAGTCATAGTGCTTACCAGGAATGTTTTGCTGACAATATTTGTGACTGGAAATGGCAGTAGCAATGTATTTAGCATGGGTTCCCCTTTCCATTCCATACATTTTCCCACATGAAGGACTGGCCTACGCTCGTTACTGCAGAATGCATGCAAAGCTAACTGGCTACAATGGGAACCAATGAGACTGAGCCTTCTCCCCTGTGTTCTAATTTCTCTGGTAGAACTACGACTAGCAGATTCTATGAGTACCGCATCCAGTCTATCTGTCTAGTCTTTCTCTGTCTGCCTACCCCCCCCCCCCCCCCCCCCCCCCCCCCCACCCCCCAAAAAAAAAAAACTCTTCGGATCTACACGATTCACGTAAGTGACCTATTTTGAAATCAAAACGGCGAATTTCGCCGAAAGGTGACAAGTTTGCAGGTATGAGATGAAACAGTCCCATCTCCCTTCCTCTCAACAATAGAACAGTCCTATCTACCATCTCTCCTCAACCTGTCCTCTCCCTCACCAATACTGCCCTATGAAGCAAAAAGGCAGTAACCGCATTGCTATTAAAAATGTTATTCTGATTT
>NC_085869.1:50040696-50043196 GCF_034702125.1 Engraulis encrasicolus
ACAGGGGCTGTGTGTGTGTGTGTGTGTGTGTGTGTGTGTGTGTGTGTGTGTGTGTGTGTGTGTGTGTGTGTGTGTGTGTGTGTGTGTGTGTGTAGTCCTGTAGTAGTGAAGGAGGGGAGAGGTGCCATGTCTTTGAAGTGCATTAAGTAAGACCCGGAGCAGATGGCGACTGGCACTGCCCCCAGTACCCCCCCCTCTTTCATTAGCCAACCATCCATCGCCATCAATTCCATTCCATCACGGCACAGCATAACTGCATAACAGCACGCGGCAGGCAGCAAGACCCAGACTTCAAACTTGAAGACATTTTTCACCCTCCTCAAATCAGACACACACTCACTCTCTCTTTTAGTCTTTCTTTGGGTCTCTCTCTCACTCACAAATACATGCACGCACACACTCGCACGTTCGCGCACGCACGCACACAGACACGCGTGCGCGCACGCACACCCATGCACACACACCCACGCGCACACACACCCACACAGTCACACACACAGTCACACACACAGTCACACACACACACACACACACACACACACACACACACACACACACACACACACACACACACACACACACACACACACACACACACACACACACACACACACACACACACACACCAACCCTTCCGTCAACCTCAAACGTCACAAGTGACTAAGTGACAGCGAGCGGCCGGCTGGCCGGACGAAGTGCTAGCTATGCAATCAGCACTCCTCCACAGGAGCTGATACATTAAACACAAGTCTACCGTAATGGCACCAGCAGATGGCTTTCCAGACAACATAACCTTGTAGCATTTATATCCTGTATATTAACTACATGCACTCTCACTTCGAGAGAGAGAGAGAGAGAGAGAGAGAGAGAGAGAGAGAGAGAGAGAGAGAGAGAGAGAGAGAGAGAGAGAGAGAGAGAGAGAGAGAGAGAAATGTCCCCTGAGTCACTACAAGCTACTGCCGGTCGTGGATTTATTCTTGTATTTCCCCTCCTTCACACTGCGCATCATCATTATTATAAAGAGAGGACATTGCATTACACACTAAAAAGACGGCAAGTGCAAGAATAGGTATTCGTTAGGGAGGCATATCTGAACTTATCAGCAAGCAGTAAAAATATTTGTCCGGAAACGTCTTCTGTGCTGAATGTGAAATAATAATTTGCTGCCGTGAATGTCAAGACGTCCTCGCCTGCCATGTTTCGGCCTCGTCATCCGTCCCCAAAGGCCATCATCGCCACCACTAATGACAATAATAATAATGTCGCGTCTGGTTTAAATTTGGATTCGGCTGACGGACTGGGCGGTGGGTGGATTTTGTCACGCGCAAGCAGCTCTGTCAGTTTTCACATTTTCGAATCGATATGAACACTAGATTATGTCTTAATCATTCTCCAATTCACATTTCTACCGGTTCCAGAGGTTGACTGCACCAATCACGTAGTACTGTATGTTGGTTTGTCTGATATGAGGTGGGCAATGACCGGCAATGACGAGCACTTGGCTGGACCAATGATGTTGAGCTATTTGATTTGAAGAGGTGGGCTTTAGCCAATGATGGACAGGTAAGAGGTAAGCGGGGGGACAGTGCTGTTCGCTAAACAAAGACTGCTGCTGCTAATGTTGAACAATCCTCTACTACAACAGTGTTTCCCAACCAGGGCTACGTGTACCACAAGGGGTACTGGAGCACATGTCGGGGGGTATGTGGAAAAATGTCATAATAACAAATATATGAATGTAGTCACATTGGGATAGAGACACAGATATCGAGCATGAGTGAGTCAATTCTGGTCCGGGTCATTTGCCGATCCTTCCCCATCTCTCTCTCCCAACTCATTTCCTGTCTCTCCTCCACTGTCCTGTCAAAAATACAGGCATTTTTTATATATAAATACGTTTTTATCTCTGAATCTGCCCATATCACATCGCTTGGACTCTCCTCGCTTTGCTGGAACACAGACATTCTGTTGACTTCACTCGCTGAGCGAGTAACTAGTAGCGATGTGTGTGGATGTAGCTTTAGGGCAGGGATGTCAAACTCAGGAATCTGGTCGGTGAAGTCATTTTATTTGGCCCACGAGATCATTTCAAACGTTACAGCCCACATGCGCCATAATTGTACAGCATAACAAGTCTTGAACATGCAATTTGGTGAGTCACAGGAATATGAGTGGCCCGATGTCAATGAAACTCACATATGCAAAACAATGCGTGCATATTTGAACAACCATATGATGGGAAACAGTGTGTTTGAAATGTAACTTAAGTACATTATTAAGTGCATACACACAGTGCTTTACACAATTTAAAATTTATTCACACAATTTATTCCATTTAAAAAAAGTATTGAGTTCGGCCCGCGACTTCATTGCAGATTTTGATTTTTGGCCCTCAGTCAATTTGAGTTTGACAACCCTGCTTTAGCGGGTACGCAGGACAAAAAAGGTTGGGAAACACTGTTCTACAATATCCCTGATGTAACATTGACATGAACAGTCA
>NC_085869.1:50048196-50050696 GCF_034702125.1 Engraulis encrasicolus
ATGATGGTGGGGCCGGCCAGGCCGTTCAGGAGCTGGCCACCGTGGATCAACCTGCAGGGTTACAACATGGAGGAGAAGTGTGAGTGAAATGCTGTGTGGCTGTGGGGCTGTGTGGCGCAGCGTGCTAAGCCCCCCACATTTGGGCTTGCATACCCACGGGGATCCCGGTTCGAGTCCGGCCGGGGTCATTTCCCGATCACACCCCGTCTCTCTGTCCCACTTGCTTCCTGTCACCATCTCAGACTGTCCTATGAAATAAAGGCATAAAAGAAACAAAAGAAATGCTGTGTGGCTCATACCAGTGACATTTACTGTATAGGCTGGCTTGTGTTGCATTAAACTGCACATGCACATGATTTGCTGGCGCTGGTGTTGACGTGTGTGTGTGTGTGCAGAACTAAACCATTCAGTAACTGATCGCAGCAGATCGACCTGCTGGTTTACAAGGACAAGAGACTGAGTCACATTTCAAAACCGCATTACTAAAACACGACCGTGCCGTTTGTCAACTTCAGGAAGCAAACGAAATCTGGCCCAAGAAGCGTACAATACGGCCACAATAAACGGATTTGTTCTTGATTTGTTCCGATAACAATACAATTGGCGGACAAGGGCATCTGAAAGTACCTGGGGCTTCAGTTTGCCTGAGATTGAAGAAGAGATAGAGACACACTACGGTAAATCACAATGTGTTAGAGATTGTGTGTGTGTGTGTGTGTGTGTGTGTGTGTGTGTGCTGTACATGTGTTGTATGTGTGGGTTGGTGTGTGAGTTTGAATGTGTGTAACATGTATGTTCTGTATGTATGTGTATGTCTGCCTGTGTGCACACTACAGTGTGTGAGTGTGTGTGCGTATACAGTGCCCTCCATAATTATTGGCACCCCTGGTTGAGATGTGTTAAAAGCCTTAAAATAAATTCAGTGTTTATTGCAGAAGAATACTGTCACACTGGAAATTGTAGGAAAATGTAGCCTTCAACTCAAATGAATTGTAAGAAAATAAAAAAATCCCTGACTAAAAAATCATTATTTTTCATTAAATCACCTGTTCCACAATTATTGGCACCCTTAACAATTCCCAGGAAATAAATATAATTGAAGCATTTCTGTCATTTCTACAGTAGTTTACAAAGTTTACCAGAGTATGTAGGAACATTTAATTAGTAATTCATCACTTCCTGTTTCCCTGGGGTATAAATATGACGTGACACCGAGGCCATTTCTCTTATCCACTCTTAAACATGGGAAAGACAAAGGAACACAGCATACAAGTGAGGCAGATGTGCGTCGACCTTCACAGGTCAGGCAGATGCTACAAGAAGATTGCCACTCAACTGCAGCTGCCCATATCCACTGTGAGAGGAATAATTAAGAAGTTCAAAACAACTGGAACAGTGGTGAACAAGCCTGGACGAGGACCCAAGTTTATTTTGCCACCACGCACAGTGAGGAGGATGGTAAGAGAAATCAAAAGATCTCCAAAGCTCACTGTTACAGAATTACAACAAATGGTAGCATCCTGGGGTCACAAAGTCTCCAAATCAACCATCAGGCGCTGTCTACACGCCAACAAGCTGTTTGGGAGGCATGCACAGAGAAAACCTTTCCTCACTCACAATCATAAACGCAAGCGTCTGGAGTTCGCCAAGCGGTATTGGGGCTTCAACTGGGACCGTGTGCTTTGGTCAGATGAGACCAAGATTGAGCTTTTTGGCAACAAACACTCTAAGTGGGTCTGGCGTACCACGAAAGATGCGCATGCTGAAAAGCACCTCATACCCACTGTGAAGTATGGGGGTGGGTCAGTGATGCTGTGGGGCTGTTTCACTTCCAAAGGCCCTGGGAACCTTGTTAGGGTGCATGGCATCATGAATGCTTTGAAATACCAGGACATTTTAAATCAAAATCTGTTGCCCTCTGCCCGAAAGCTGAAGCTGGGTCGTCACTGGGTCTTTCAGCAAGACAATGACCCTAAACATATGGCCAAATCTACACAGAAATGGTTCACCAGACACAAAATCAAGCTCCTCCCATGGCCATCTCAGTCCCCTGACCTCAACCCCATTGAGAACCTGTGGGGTGAGCTGAAGAGGAGAGTACAGAGGAGAGGACCCAGGTCTCTGGATGATTTAGAGAGATTCTGCAAAGAGGAATGGCTGAAGATCCCTCTTTCTGTCTTTTCCCATCTTGTGAAACATTATAGGAGAAGATTAGGTGCTGTTTTGTTGGCAAAAGGGGGTTGTACAAAATATTAACACCAGGGGTGCTAATAATTGTGACACACATTATTTGATGTCAAATCATTATTTCTTTATGTGGGATTTTTTCCCCACTGAATAAATGCACTTGTATTGAAGGTTGGATTTTTCTCTTTTTTTCCATTAAGGTCCCATATTATTTAGAAAAAAAATAAAATAATTGGAAGCTAAAAAACACATCTCAACCAGGGGTGCCAATAATTATGGAGGGCACTGTATGTATGTCTGTGCCTGCACGTGC
>NC_085869.1:50055696-50175696 GCF_034702125.1 Engraulis encrasicolus
TCTCTAGTCAACTCACCACAACAACTTTCCTGGTCATCACCATACCTAATCACAAGTGAAACAAGGTCTGGAGACCTGCCTACTGTAAAGCCAGTAGGGGGTGTGTGGTTTACAATTGACGACGACTGTTAATTGCTCGTTACAAGTGTCATTTGGCATGATACATAGCCCATAGCTAATCGTGTCAGCTGTATTCAAACAAACTGCAGTCATCGCCTTTCCATCCGTGCCTACTCTCTGATTAGAGCCCAAGATATGGAACCCTCTCTAAGTGATGGCATCCATGCTGTCTTTCAGATCGGAACGACTGTGCAAAGCAGCATGGGATTTCCCAGGCTACCTAACAACAGCAGCTCTCCACAACCAGGATGAGCTATGTAGACCCCAGTGGATTCCACTGTCATCTGTACTCAACAACAATGTCTGTGCTTTTTTTCCCCCACACACCAGAGAGGACTTCCCCTATGCATCTCCCATGTCTCCCACCTCCATCCCCATCTCCAGGCAAGGATGCTAAGCCAACCCCTATGGTCGTCTGCCTCCCTAATCCTAATCAACAGGCTCCTGTCTTTGTATTTACATACACCAGAGAGCCACCCCAGAGCACAAAGTGCAATCCCAGTGCTGATTCAAGAAGGCAATCAAACTCTCCCCTCTTCCCAATCAGCCTGCATTGTGAAGAGGGAAGAGTGGGCCGTGTTGTGCTGTGCTGTGCTGTGTTGTGCTGTGTGGGCAGGGCAGGGCAGGGCAGGGTTGCAGGGTAGCAGGGCTCTGTTTTTCTACCCTCTCCTCTGTGTTTGGAGACTCGTGTCTGGCTGATCCAGTCTGACAGGTGTCAGAAGGAAAAGCACTGGAGACTCTGGGGTCTAATTCCGATAAACAGACGGGTGGGTTAGTGAGCGCCCACTCCCAGATTGTCTGCTTTTGATCAAGAGTAATCAGACGCACACAAGCATGCACGCACACACACACACATACGCGCGATCGCACACGTACGTATGCACATACACACACGCACAAGCATGCATACACACACACACACACAGACACAGACACAGACACAGACACAGACACAGACACAGACACAGACACACACACACACACACACACACACACACACACACACACAGCAGAACAAAAGTTCACTCTCCCAAGAGTGAGGGCTAAAAAAAAAAGAGAGAGAGTGAGGCAAGGCCGGGGAATGGCAAAACAACAAACGACCATCAAACGCTTGAAATGTATTTTTTAAATATATATATACGTTTGATACAACGGCGCAGACAGAACACTGAAAAGAGCGTTGCACCATGCATGCGCCGTCAAGGGAATCCCTGGCTCGGTTCTAAATCGGGGTGAGCGGAAGCAGCTGGCTGGCTGCTACCCTTCATCTTCCTCTCTTCCTCATCCTCGGCGTTGAGTGTTGAAAGCTGGTGTGATTTTATTCTATCAAACGCCGCTGTTTGATCACTGCTCTGATGCCCTTGAACTCTTTCTGGAGTTTGACTTACTTGACAAACCCTCACGTCTCTCTGGCGGCCTGCCTGCCTGCCTGCCTGCCTGCCTGCCGAGCCCTGGTCCTACCGACCCAAATCCCTGTCGAGCCGCCGCACAAGCTTGTTCTCTCTCGCTCTCGATCTCTCTCTCTCTCTCGCTTTCTCTCTCTCTCTCTCTCTCTCTCTCTCTCTCTCTCTCTCTATCTCTCTCTCTCTCTCTCTCTCTCTCTCTCTCTCTCTCTCTCTCTCTCTCTCTCTCTCTCTCTCTCAACTCGACTGATGTTTGACGGCTGCGGAAACAAGCTGTGCAAAGTGAGTCAAAAACAATCCCCTCATCACCGGTTGCCAGTGTCTGTGCTGTGGGCTCGGGAGGATTTTAGTGAAAGCGCACTCAGAAAGAGGACACTGCCACCTGCTGGAGACAATAGGTATAATCCAAGGTGTGCGAGTTTGAGTGTGTGTGTGTGTGTGTGTGTGTGTGTGTGTGTGTGTGTGTGTGTGTGTGTGTGTGTGTGTGTGTGTGTGTGTGTGTGTGTGTGTGTGTACATGCAAATTTGTGTTTGTGTATGTGTCTCTATAGCACTTTGTTTCTCAAAATATCTTGAGGGAATCATTTTCAAATATGGCATGTAATATTGCAGTAATCATTTACACCTCTTACTTTGCATTCCAGTGTGTTTACTAGGAATGTGCATGTGTGTGTGTGTGTGTGTGTGTGTGTGTGTGTGTGTGTGTGTGTGTGTGTGTGTGTGTGTGTGTGTGTGTGTGTGTGTGTGTGTGTGTGTGTGTGTGTGTTTTAGGTGTCTTGGGGAATTAATTTGCTGTGGTTCATACCACTGACATTTACAGGCTGGCTTATGTTGCATTAAACTCTGCATGTGATTTGTTGGTGTGTCGGTGTGTGTGTGAGTGAGAGAGAGAGAGAGAGAGAGAGAGAGAGAGAGAGAGAGAGAGAGAGAGAGAGAGAGAGAGAAAGAGAAAGAGAAAGAGAAAGAGAGAGAGTACTTTGTATGTGTGTGTGTGTGTGTGTGTGTGTGTGTGTGTGTGTGTGTGTGTGTGTGTGTGTGTGTGTGTGTGTGTGTGTGTGTGTGTGTGTCTGTGTGTGTGTGTGTGTGTGTGTGTGTGTGTGCACGCGCGCGCGTGTGCACGCTCGTGTGTGTGTCTGCAGCAGACCTGTGGTGGTTAAGTGCTCTGAACCCCCCTGCTGACTGGGTCGAATATCTCTGCAGTGGGGAGTGCATAAATCCACACACTTTATGGATTAAAATGCACCCCTTCTGATGACTCAGGCGTGGCTGTAAAACACTACAAAATCCGTTGCCTAGGAAAATATGTGCTCCATATATGCCAGGCCAGGATATACCGGTTACATTTCACAGGTTTCTCCGGCGTGATTATAAAGCGCTTACACTTCACTGCCTTACTACCCAGTGCTGTAGGTGCTTCTGATACAAGCTGAATAGGAGGGCATTGACATCCCTTGAGTCACAGCCCATACAAATTGAAATCTCTGAGTTTGGAAAGTCTTTGTTGAAAATGGTGCAAACTTCAAACAGATGAACTCACATCACTTCAGGTGTTACATACAGTAACAGTCTCTAAGAACTACAATGACATGTGTATTTGTAGCAAAAACAATAAACAGCACAGCCACACACAAAAAAGCCACGGTCGCACACTTGTGGAGACACACACAGCTTTGATTACAGGGCATGTTTGGTGTTGCATTGTTTCAGTTATTTTCTGCAATGTCTGGATTTATTTCTATCTGGTGCATACGTTTCACCTTTGCCATTAATGATCTTGCATTGGTGATGGTAGGGTTTGGACAATGCACAAAGCCTTCTCCAGCACATCCCAAAGATTCTCTGTGGTGGCCAATCCGCATAAAAAACCAATGTCCTGCTCTCCCTTAACCATTCTAGTACAATGACTTGCTTCTCATATATCAAACAACCATGTCAAAAGACACATACCCTGATCATGTGAAAGATCAATCATCATCAGCAATCATTGAAACGCTTGGTGTCAGCTTTTGGTTCAGCTACAGTACCGTATGTACTCAAAGAATGAGGATGGATGACAACATGAATGAAGTCTGAACAGGTACGTATTCCCATCAATACGTTTTTTTTTCCTTTTCTGATGACATGGGAATATTCAAAGAAGATTCAAAGAATGCCTAGATTCATAGGGCTTAAATTTTGAATGAATTTTGAATGAGCATATCTTGAATAGTTCAGGGAGCACGAGACAACATTTTTAAGCATGTAATAGCCATCACAGAGTCCAGACCCCAGCATCAGAAAGAATCTTTGGGATATTACAGCATTCAGTACCATCAGCACCATCATCAATACAAGATCTTGGTGACAACTTGGTGAAAAGGTGGAGAATTTAATATTTTAGCAGTTTACTCACAAATGCTGTCGTTTTCATTAATATTTACCACCCAACATCAAATTTCTAAGTGTCCATTGCGACTACTACACTACACATACACTACACATACATGAAAAGGTGGATCTGCTCTGTTTCTGCCATTTTACACTTCCAGCAATAGGCTTTTTGGCTGCAGAACGTACTGTACTTTGGTCACACCAGTAAAATATTAATCAAAAGATCAAATTTGGGAATTTTTGGTAGACACTTTTTATGGGCAGGCTGTGTGTTTATAGCATGCACTAGTGGATGGACTTTCTTGAGCTACGTAACTTTAGCAGAAATTTTGAACACAACCTTCTGCCTACTAAAGTATATTTTTTTAAAGGCCAGCATTAATCATAACTGTCAATTGTCAAGTTACGCTACACATCCCACCCAGAAAATCCCGTCCTGTCCCACCCTTTTGTGGGAAAATAAACTGCTGGTGTGGCTTGAATGTGGAACAAGGTTGGTAGACAACATTCACATCACCATTTACTTAAGAAACTGAGGTTAATGCAGTTCTCCTACAATGCGGCTCTCAATGTGAATTTATTATGCAGTGATTGTTATATTACAGGCTTGTCTCACATGGTTTTTAAGACTGTCATCCAGTTGACAATGCAGCCCTTACATAACCCAACTAGACACTGCGTTCTTTTTCTGACTAATGCTTTTGTCTGACAATGATCCTGCTGCCATAACATTAGAGGAGGGGAAAGGGCTGGGGCTTCAATCACGGACAATGTGCAGGGCATGCCAAATAGTTTTTTGGGTCGGACTATTATGTCAGGTGAAAATAATAAATAAATAAATCCGGCAGTTGTTTGGGAAAAAAAGCCCCCCTATCCACCTCATTAAAAGGAATATGATTTTCCTTCTCAATTGGTATCTTCTAATGCAGTTTTACATTATCGGAATAGGGTTCTTTGTGACGGCGGGAAAAAAATGAAATATATGGAAGATTAGCAATGGATGGCTTAATGAAATTACTTTTTTTATAACCCAAAGTCAAGCAGATAACCTTGCTCTCTCTAGTCTTTTGTGGGGGAAAAATGCCGGAAATATTTGCAATGACGCGCAATGTTTGATGCTTTGTCAGAATAACGTGTGCCTTTTCTCAAGCGAAGGTTACCTTTCTACCTTGCTGTTTATGTGGCTCCTTTGTTTTCTCTTTCACATTAAATGTCAAAAGAAAAGAAAAGAGCGAGGCAATGACAGTTTGCGAACACAACTCCTACCGTAATAAAACTGAATATGATAAAACAAATAATAATACCATAATAAAAAAGGTGGAAATGGGCAGCAGGCCCCACGAGTATGTTTGAAAGATGTTTTAAAATGGCTCCCCAAATCTCAGGAGGGGGAACGTTGTCCTTTTCTGTCCCTTTGAGTCTGCCTGCCATTGTGACTGAGCTGTCATGTGAATGGAGCACCGCTGCCACTGTAGTAGAAATGTGTGTCATGAAGAATGAGCAACAATAGCACTCGCTAGAAAAAGAAAATACTGTTCTTAAATGGTGAGCCTTCATTTGAAAAAAAAGAGAAAAGAAATGAAGGGAAAAAAGAAGAAAAGAGAATTCATTTTGTTGGCAAGGCTGTTACTTTCTTGATTCTGGTCTCTGTGTGCACGCCACAAACAACAAACACACCCCCTGGAGGCCCGAGTCTTGTCGCTGTATTTCCTGAATGCTAGCATTGGAATTATTGTACGTTCCCCCTGCACACAATGCATCAGAGCCGACGATAAGACTATTCAGGCTGAAAATATGTGTATAATAATAACAAGAAAGGAGAAAAGAACCTACTGTACACTGTGCGCGCCGTTTCTCAGTGTTGGAGGAGGATGGGTTCAGCGTGGCTCAGGTGGTTCATGGTGAAAGCTGGGAAGTGTGTGTGTGTGTGTGTGTGTGTGTGTGTGTGTGTGTGTGTGTGTGTGTGTGTGTGTGTGTGTGTGTGTGTGTGTGTGTGTGTGTGTGTGTGTGTGTGTGTGTGTTATAAAAGAGAGCCTTACCATCTCCTAAGCTGCAGGTCTATGACGGGCACCGAGCGCATGGCTGAGCCGATCATCATGAAGAAGGCGGAGAGCAGTAGAGAGGCCCTCAGACCTGCACAACACACAACACAACATGGAGCAGTTAGCAATCTCAACACACTCACAACACACTCGTACCCATATGTGACAAACACAACATGGAGCAGTTAGCAATCTAAACACAACGGCGTCACCCATATGTGACAAACACAACATGGACTCAGTTACGCCAGGGACACATACATGCTAATTTGGCTGAGCAAAGCGAACTTCGCCATTCATACCTATGACGGGGGCAAGGGCAAGCAAACAGGAGTGAAGCAAAGCGAAAATATTCAAACAAGTTTAATATTATGCAAATCAGGAGCGAATATTGCTTGTAACGTCCAGTCAAATCAACAACGTATATGTTTCATTCCATTTGATTCGCGGCGACAATCTGCTGACGGTTGAGCGGCCAGAATGGAACACTGAATTTTGCCTCCCTTCGCTCCACTCATTTCGCCGGCATGTGTCCCTGGCGTTAGCCAACACACTCTCCACCCATACGCCACATTGGACTTGGACATTTGGATGATACACAGTACAAATGTTTTCCCATATTACCACCCAATGTAATATTTCAAATCAGGTTGTGTTCAGCCCTAATGGACATAGCCTACAGGGACCTGGCATAGTCCTCTAGACATCTGGGGTGTCTAATGTCAATGAACATGCAGATGTCAACAGGCATATTGCACATGATCAAAGCATGTCAACTACAGTCATGGATGCATTGCATTCTGGATTGAACATGTTGCATGATGGCCAGATGGTCCAGATGGGTTATGCCAGACGGGCCCCTAAGGGTGTGAAGATATCACCAAAATTTGACCATGTCATATGAACTGAAACCCCCTGGGAGATCAGATGATTGCAAGGACAGACACTTGCAGGCAAACCTAATGAAGTTGCTTCAATACAACTTCAAGGTACTGGCTGAAGCCTGATTGGTGATGAGACTGCCCTGGTTGGTAAAATATTCCCCTAGGCCTGTGCTTTGTCTGAACTCCCCCAAATGAACTCTCTGTGTGCCCCATTACAATCCCCTGCTCCCTCCCTAGCCTGTACCCCAGGGTACCACGTGGCATCCGAATAATTTGCCAGAGACTGGGAAAGGACAAGCCTAGTCGTGATATGAATAAATAATAAATAATTGTGGGCACTATTGCAGTTTATCATAGTTCATCACAGCCACCTCTGTTGTGACCAGAAGTTCTCGTTAAAATAGGACAGATGCATCAAGTGACTTGAAATAAAACACATTTTATGCCAGCTCTATCCAGACCACATTTATGAGAGGCATGAATGGTGGATGAGGGTGATGCGGCATGTGATAACACTGTGATATAATAACAACACTGTTGGTGTGGCACTGTTATAAAGCACTGATATGAGCACGAGGGTAGCTATGGTGAGTACTACCTATGGTGTAGGATCTCTGACTTATCTGTGGAAGAAGAACCAAACCAAACAGCGAGACATATGATGCCATGAAAGAGAAAACATGGGATTTCTGGCCTCTTGCCTTTGGTTTTTGTGGTTAATAGTGTGGATAGGGTTGGTAGTTTAGAGCACTTTCTAAAGTTCAATGCAAAAACTAAAATATCATGTACAGACAGTGTAAATGTATAACTTATCCTTTCCCAGAAAAGAGAACAGGAAGAACTTGACACATAAGCCAAAGACTCTGTGTTCAATGATCAGTTAAAACTACTGCAGTGCTTCACAAAGTGTCTGTGTGCAGTGGAAGTGCCATTTTCAAAACTTCCCTACAGGCACGTCAAATATTCACATTTTTGCTCTCATTTAAGCCGTGTCAAAGTGTTCCTAAGGAAGGGGTCTTAAAACTAAAATGTGATGGGTGTCAATTTCAGCTGCCTCGTCTCAGCTTAATTGTGACTTAATGGAACATCAGACTCCCTTTGGCACATTAGACTACAGACAACCCATCCTTTAAAATAATTACATCTCCCCAATTAGCCAAGTCTATTCTTCTAATTAAACATCCACAATTAGGCTAAGTCTCTCTACAGACATGGTTTCATTCTGAATATCAAACTTTCACGCAGCGTTTCATTCTGAATATCAAACTTTCACGCAGCGTTTCATTCTGAATATCAAACTTTCACACAAATCAAGTCCCGCTTCCTCTCATACACACATCCTGTCTCCTGTGAACCACAGAGGGTGCCAGTTGGTTCTCCAAACTAACATCCTTTCCCCTGTCCTCCGTGTCAACTTGGGTGAAGTCAGTTTTATATACTGGACATGGACATTCATCTGATAGGCCTATTTAAAATATATGTTGTCAATCTGAAAAATAACACTTGTTGTTAACCAGCATTGAAACAGGGATACATTTCCTCATGTGCCAAAAGGCTTCATTTCTTTCCCAGACAAGTTCAATCAAGTTTGCAGCTTGAATGTCAAATGGATGTCCAGGGTTTCCTTCAGCCACTTTACTGTTAAGGTGCCCACTTTGACAAGAAACACCTTCCACCTTGACTGTGTACGATTTTAATTTCTGAAGTTGCTTTACCAAAAACACTGTACACTTTTATGGCTTTCAGATCATATTTCACATGAACGGGTACAACATTTGCACACCTTTTCAGTAATAACCTTGTCCTTGACCAAACTTAAATAAAAATCTGTAGGAAACACTGATACAACACAAAACTTGTTTTACCAAAGTAGACAAAAACTAGCCTGGTCCTGACCATCCCATAATACTACCATCTCATTTCGTATTAATGTAGGATGGCGCACGAGGCTAGACAAGAACGGCAGGGGAAAGAGGAAAGGCCAGTAGTTTGGAGTAATGACTTTCACAGAGAGAAAAGGCTTCCACTTCCTGTCTGTCCTCCATCCTCTGGCCATGTGAGAGTCTCGTCAGTGGGGTATGCCTAAAGCTGACGAAGGACTTCCCGCTTTCTCTCAACCTCACATGTTTCCAGCAAGACACTCTCGTTCGCTGTCACGTCAGGTTTCACAACTAATCTAGAAGTAGGATAAAGTATCATCAAATACTAGCCTATTTCCTGAATTCTCGGAATGCTGTCTGACCACGTAACACCTTGTAAATCAGAGAAAGTTAACTTAAGCCTTAACAGGATTTTGACGAAATTTTGTGGAGTTGTTGGAAATGACAAAAGGAATAGGTGATTACATGTTGGTGGTGATCCGGATCACGATCCAGATCCAGGATCCAGGAAGATTCTTCACCATTGTGGGATAGGGCGAATTTTGACATTCTAATTTCTAACTCCACAAAACAATGCAGAAAGACTTGTCAAAAAATAGGGTGAAACATCGTCAAATGTTCTAATCAAACAGCTTCTTTGGCGGAGGTCTGCACTCTCTGAGTGGATTTCTAGTTTTTAATAAAATTTGTTCTTTCTTGTTTTTTTTTTCTTTTTCGGTGAGGAATCTCCGACTGCCAAAGTCAGCATGTCAACCTCAAGCACATTAAATGGGCCCTCTCTAAGAGTAGGTCACACTTGAGTTTATCAGTCCTCCTTAGCCTCAAAGTACTCTTAAGCTCTCTCTCCCTCTCCCTCTTTCTCTCCCTCACTGGCTTAAATGCCACTTGCTTAAGGGCAATGACAGGGCCAGACTTGAGTGAATCCACAAGTCTACTCAGCCTTAAGGGCATACAGGTCATTTTCTTTTGGCCCTCTGGATTGCTCTAGGCCACATTTGAATTCAATTTTGAACCAACTTTAAGGCACTTTCTTACTCTACACTACCCTACACGTTTAGCGTAAATGTGCAGACCTACCACTATTAAGCTCAGGTCAATTTCAATTAGGCAAACCACTTCCTATGAAAAAAAACTACGGAGTAATGACACCATAATGGGTATCTCTTACTGTAAACACTGAAAAAACACCCATCAACTAAGTTATGTAACTTCTTTTAACATCTGGGACATTAACAGATGTGTTGTTGACTCGGCTACGATTCCATGAATGATGTTTTTTTCACCCACGTCCATTAACTAATATTTTACGGTGCTAAATACTTGCATTGTTCTTGTTGTTTGTTTTCCCCCCGACTGATCGGAAAAAAATGGCCAAATGGTGTCCATTCAATCTGCATCCAAACGTAATAACATCAAGACTGGTAAATTGCATTACGTAGTCATGACAAATGGCATGGTTGCCAAGATATCGAATAATGTCATACTGGAGCTAAAAAACACACACATACAACAACAACAACAACACTGATGCTGGCAAGGTAGAGAGTAGTGATGTGAAAATGGGGCAATCCTAGCTACAACACACCGAATGTTATTAAATGTTTTCTCTGTGACGGGTGCATTGAGTGTAAGGGCGCCGGAGCGAGTTTTAAAGTGGTGCATTTTTTATTCATTCTTTATTTCTTGACAATGTTACTGCTGCTTCACTCATTTGTCTGCAGTTGAAGTTGACTAAGCCTCATTTAGGGAGTCCAAAAGTGGGGGTGTAAATGCACCACCGCATCCCCCTTTCCAGCACCGATGATCGAGTGCACAATACCACAGAGACCTTAATATCACTCACTCCCATACATTTTTTACACATGAGGTTTTCAAATGGCTGGTTCAGTAGTGAACCAGGATGAGCTAACCTTGAGGTCGCAGTAAATCAGCTAATAGAAGAGCCTGGAATACTCATTTTCTTAATTGAATGACACCAGCAGGCTTCGTATTAGCAGGCTTACCTCTTCCTGTAGGTTAACTAAACCAGGTTTATCACTTAACCATGCTGTTCCAATACCCCTTTATTATTTATATACAAAACAAAATAGTGCCACAACGTACGTACACAGTGAACCATTTTACCTGTGTGAGTGACAGGCAGAGGTCACATGTGTTATGTACACAATATAAGGTGTGGTGGCTGAAGAAGATTACATAGCCTGCATTGTAATGTCCATAAAGTAGGCCAAAGGCGTATCACGTAACAATTCCTTTGGTTTAGTAGTGTATGTTTTCAGTGGCTTATACAATATAAATCTGTGATCAAAGTTTTTGTTGTTGCTCTTGTTACTGTTATTGCTGTACAATGCTGATTGTGGTAACATTTGATGGCATCAAATCCAAGATGACACCTGACAGGCATCAGCTGACTCACTGTCATGTGTTGGAGACAATTTGTTTTGGCAAACTGTTAGTGTCAGACCAGGAGCCTTGGTTGCTGTGAAGAATGGAATGCCAATGACGTGTCCAGTCTTGTCCTCATCTTACCAGACACTTCACCTGCCCTTGAATACACAGATGTGCCAGTAGCACTGATAAAATGATTGTCATCAATGTAGGCGCTCTGTTGTATATTCATCAACCATCAGTTTTTGTGCTTTCACCAATTATGGCAGCTTCAAAGACTGTGACAAAAACTTTACAGCCCTATTCAGTTTTAACTCTTAGATCACTGCCTTGCTTGACAATGAAGATCAGCTACATTGTACCCAAATTAACCAGTTTCTCCATCATTTGGAGTTCTTGGAACCCATGTGCTGCTGAACATTTTGTTCCTCCAAGATCTCTTCCACATAGATGTGATCAATGCAACACCTGTCACACAACAGATAAACGGCTAAGCATAATTTTGCGTAAGGGTTAATTTAGTAGGGTAAATGGAGGCATACTGTCGCCGTATAGTAACGTAAACAAACAAAACAAACTCACCCTTTTTGTCCATTAGCCACATAAACAACAGCCAAGGCAAGAAGCCCACGGGTCCCCACAGGACCAGAACTGCGATGTCTGTCGAGGAAAAACTGAACGCCTGCTTGGCAGATATCTGTATTGGTCCCCAAGTGTTCCATACCATTCCTTGCATGAACCCACACAACGAAAACAGGGTCAGTACCAGCCATCTTCGCCCATAGACTCTGCTGTAGACAGGCTGTATGCTAGTCTCTGTCTGAGTTGGAACGAGCAGGGGCTCCCTTTCTCCCTCTGTGCTCTCGGTGGCACCCATTTAATCGGCTTCGATGTCGTGTCAAGCAATGTCTTTGGTAAACTTGATGTTTATTTCCGACGACAGGAGAAAAAATGAGCAGGATTTTGAAACGCTCTCAGCGGAACCGAGAAAACAAAAACAACCGCTACCATAACCACAATTGAAACTTAACTGCGCATGCTTGCCCAGAGCGGAAGTGACCACTCTTGAATGAAACTGGGACGCTTGTTTCGCCATGTTGGATTCGTCTTGTGTTTGTAATGTACACATATCTGGAACTGCGAAGAGCCAAGATGTCGCCTGATTCCAAGTATCTCATTTCCTTTCAGAAAAAGAGTTGAAGCTCACGTGAGTTTTGTTTACTAGGCGGTGGAACGTTCTGTTCACTCAAGTTCCCCGAGCTCGAACGTATATTCACACGTGCAGAGTAATGTGAGCAGTGGGTCAAGTTTCACCCATAAAGGGTTCCCCTTCTCTTTTGTGTTGAGGTGTAGTCGCGTGATTTAAGTTGATTTGGGGAAGACGATGCACACACCAACTTTCAAAAGGATTGTAGAAGGGTGCCGTTGCATATGGACGTTTGTGCATTTCTTAGCTTAGGCCTACTTTCAAGTTCACGTGTTCAGCTGGCCAACATAGCCCCATACAAGGTGAAGAGCAGCTGTTCAAGGAGACAATGTTTTAGGTTAACAGATGCAACTGTAATCAGTCTCCATGACTTCGCAATGTTGCGATTTGCAACTTCAGTGAATCCATTACAATATTTACCTAATAATCCAGGCTATGCTAAGTGCCCAACCACTGCTACAACTTTTCTATATCAGTGAGTGCCTGTTTTGCAACAGTGGGATAGGCTCAATTCTCTAATATACAACTGCACTACGAGCGTTTCCAAATTCAGGTTTTTACCATTTATCATTATCATTAGGTCTCCTGGGATAGGGCAATGTCATGGCCAGAAAACCCTTCACTCCAGATGAGGTGCGCAGAATAATAGAGCGCCTGGAGGACCCAGCTGTCTTCCACAATATGACAGATGACTGGCCAGCGCGGGGTTGGACAGCACGACACCTCTCTCTGTGCCTGGAGAAGAAACCTGTTCGCTTTCGCATCGGGAAGAGGAAGGCTGGTAAATGTAAGCAAATCTATACTAAGTAATTGTCAGTTTACTTTACATGTGATGGGAGACCTAGCCTATATCGCAGTCACTCAGTGTGGCTTCACTGTGTAGAATATAAGCCCAGATGGCCTTCTGTGTCAGAGAAGTGGTTTATACCACAATCTGCAGTAAAAGGATCGAAAAGGAAGTACCTAGCTAGACCTGCAGGTAGGCCTACCTCTAGGAATATATTTTTTACGCATTGGTACATTCCTTAATTCCTAGGCCGGGTTCTCAAAATCCTGCTAAGATCTCATACAGTATATCTAGTATAAGTCATGTATTTTTCAAGGACAGAATTTTTAAAGGATTGATGCCACTGTTGTGATTCCCATGATGATTAATTAATAGCCATATTATTGATGTAGTTACACCAGAATATGATTGAGTTCCTAATGAGACCTCTAGATTTTTTTGTTCCTTCTTTGTTTTTTTGTGTCATCTAACGTCTCCATGTCTATTTATCTTTCTCTGTCTCTGTCTGTTTCTGTGTATTTCCCAGCACCTCTCTATGAGACCCAGTGTGAGTACGTGGAGGCGACCCTATCAGAGTTCCTAGCCTGGACCAGCCAGCAGGATGACCCTGCTGTCGGAGCATTCCATGACTATCCCCTCTCCGACTACTGGGCCTATGCTGATTACAAGTACATCGCCAAGCTCTTCCAGGATGAAGAATCTATGTTTGAGGTGACTATTAATGTAATATTGTCAGCATTGCTGCTGGGGTCTGGGGTTCTCTTGAGATATTCATGGGGTCCAATTATGGGTAATGTGGTTTCAGAACCTACCAGATATGCACATATTTCTTCCAGATGTCTGTCACACATAAAGTAGATAACCCTTAGTATTTTCTTCAACATCAATATCTATGTCTATGTGCAACCAAGGTCATCCTGCCGGGATCACAGTGGTAAATTAGTAGCATGACGGTGTGAGACTTTGGGAAGTAGATTTGCATAACTATAGAAGAGAAATATCCTCCGCTCACCTGCACTTCACAATCCGGTGCATCACAGGAAGGAACTAGTAAGTGTTAAACAAGAAAGTCTTCAGATGTGGGTAGTTTACTGTTTTATTGGGAAAGTACCAAAACGAATGTTTCAACATTGTCGTGTCTTCTTCAGAGTCAATAACTATAATAACTATACTATTACTATAACAATAACGATTAATTATTCACTCTGAAGATTACGTGACGACATCGAAACGTCTTGCCACTTGCCAAATAAAACCGTGAACTATCTACATCTGAAGATGCTCTAGTGACTTTCTTCTTTATCTATAACTATAAAGTACCACACTGATCTTCTCTGCAAACTGGCTCCGTTATTTACTGCATTTAGGTTTGATTCGGACTCAAAAATAATAATACATTTTAACAATAATAAATTGGGTGCTGATTCATCAGATTTCCCAATTTTGATTTTTAGCCCTGTTTTAAAACCATTATTGTAAAAAGAGGTCTTAGCTATTGCAATTCCATTCTATTTATTACACTGTAAGAAAAAACAAATATCCTAATTTACATGCTTGGCTGACTCCAGACTGTGAAATAAATAGTGCATCACTTGGCATCGGTATTGATCATCATTACTGTTCAGACACAAGATGTTTCACTGTCAGCTCTCTGATGTGGCAGTCAAGTGCTTTTTATTATTTTTACCCTAGGGAATCTCACCCTGAAAGGTCTGGCAAATGATTTTGCCATTATGTGTGAGAATAGACGCACATTCTTTTGGGCTCGCTTTATTTACTTATTTATTTATTCATTCATTGTTCGCAGACCCATCTTTTTTGTTTCATTTTCTTTGATTTCTTTTGAATGTTTCAGACAAACCTGTGGGGCCTTTTTTTAGAGGCAGGCAGCCAGACATAGGGTCATTTTTTAAAATGACGAATGGGAGCCATTTTAAAGTTGTTGAAAGCCAGAGAGCCAGCCGTCTGTCATTCACAGCTGCATGGGAAATTGTAATAGTCTCATTACACAGGCTACGGGACAGCAGCATCTCACAAGCTGCTCTCTCTCTCTCTCTTTCTCTCTCTCTCTCTCTCTTTCTCTCTTTCTCTCTCTCCCCCCCTCTCTCTCTCTCTCTCCCCGCCTCCCTCTCTCTGTCTCTCTTTCTCTCCCCGTCCCCCGTCCCCCGTCTCTCTCTCTCTCTCTCTCTCTCTCTCTCTCTCTCTCTCTCTCTCTCTCTCTCTCTCTCTCTCTCTCTCTCTCTCTCTCTCTCTCTCTCTCTCTCCCCCTCCCCCCCTCTCTCTCTCCACGTCTCTCCCTCTCTCTCTGGCTCTTCATTTGTAATAGTGACAGGGGAGGGATGATTGACAGCTCAAATGGCTTTGATATATGGTGCAGAGGGAAATGGTTGATCGGCATGTGTTTAGAATCTAGCAATCACACCGTTACAGAGCTCCGTTCAAAGAGCTGTCAGGATTAAGATGAAATATGCACATTTAGTGTATTCACTGGTCAATTTTCTGCTACTGGTATTTAAAGCGATGTAAAGTAGTTTTTGTCTTCGGTTCAGAAAGTGTTTGATTGGCGTGTATTTCAAATCAGCAGTCAAACAGTTGTAAGCATAAGTATGATATACAAGTATGATATATCAGCTGGTCAACGTTCCGCTGTACAGATACTTAAAGGAATATGATTGAGTCTGTTCACAGAATTTAGCATGTTAGTATTGTGGTCAAGTAGGTTTTCAAAAACTATGATATGAGATGTCACACTTCAGCAGGTTTGAAGTGCAGTACAGTAACATTTTAATAGCATTTATTTTTCTTATGGCCACGACAAGTACCTGATGAAAACAGTAGGTTGGCCACCAATACAGCAGTTATGCTTCCAGTCATACAAAAACATACTCACAGAAATGCATTATTTTTAAGTATGAGGAATCTGTATTCTATGCAAAGAATGTGCTGCCAGTTCACTGGTCTTAGAGTTGCAATTCTTTATTTGTCTTGTTGAGAACACTTTGCATGTTTTTACAGTAAGTATGCTTGTATGTCCTGTGCACATCAGAATTCAAAATAAAGTTTGACTTTGCTTTATCAGGAGGTGGTGTGGTCTGATTTTGGCTACCCGGGTCGTGATGGAGCAGCCAGTACCCTGTGGGTGGGTACCGAGGGGGCCAACACGCCTTGCCATCTGGACACGTACGGCTATAACCTGGTCTTCCAAGTGGAGGGCAGGTAAGTGATTACCCACCACCAACTCCAATGGCCTTCTCAAATTTTAATCTAAATCACACCAGTTCACCCCAGAGGGGTAATGCATTAGCAAAAGGGCATTTCTGCAGAACACTAATGGACCTCAAAAAATCATTACTTTTTAATACAAGACCTTGAAATAGTATTTTACTTAATCTCATAAACCTTTAATGGAATTTCAATATACAAGTGAAATAATTTTCAAAGATAGAAATCTTTCTACTTTTGTGGCTAATGTTATTATTCCCATTAGTTATATTCCATTAAAGCAGTGTGTCAATGTTAACTACACTAATGCGCACAGAATCACAGTATTTTATATTTATAAATATAAAATATAAATATACATTTTAAAAGTTTGCTTTGAACCCACTATAAATGTGAAACAATGTGAAAAGTTTTCTGTGACCCGTAAAACATATGAAAAGCTTGTAAGTTTACTTTGACCTATCGAAAATTCTTCAGAGTGTCTGTGCGTGCGGGTGTTTTTTGTTGCTCCGTCTTCTGTATCTGTATGGTAACAACAGGCTCTATTAGGCTGGAGGTCTTTGTGAGGAAGCCTAAAGGAGGCTAGATAGGGCCAGCACATTACCAGAGTGTCCTGGACTGAGGATAACAAGCCTGTTGCCTAACAGAAATAGGCTTCCACAAAAAGGAAATAGCTCGGGCAAGCCATTGACGACAATGTGGATGAAATCCTGTATTCTCATGTATCTCTTTCTTCACTGCATCCACCTCCCTCCTTCCCTCTCTCTCTCTCCTCGGGAAAAGGGTACGAGATGAGTGCAGCTGATCCATTTTTAAGCCTTTTGTGGGGGAAAGTAATTTCTCTCCAGCCATGTGTGAGTGAGCGAGCCAGAGAGCAAGGGCCTGGGTGCAGATAGCGGAATAGGGGAACGGGGTTGCATTGATCAGAGTGACTGAGCAGCCATTGTCGTCCAAACAGGCCGTGACAAAGGCAGCGCACCTTAAAGGCTTCCATCTTATCATCAGGAGGGACGGCCGCTCTCATCAGAAATGTGCCTCCGTCACTTTAGTTCTGTAATGACTTGCCCCCCAAAAAACTTTTTTTCATGTCGCTCCGACCTGGACACAATTACCCCATCGGGCCAGACGCGTCGACCTGGAGAATTGAATTTGTTCCGGCATTTTCCAGATTGAGGCGCTGATGGTTCTTCAATAGACAGTCTGCGTACATGTTTTTTTCTTCTTCAAAGAGGAGTTTATTTTGCAAGCTTTTATGTCCACAAAGTTATATTTTCCATTAGTGTCTGTTTGATAGGTTATTTTCTCTAGTTCTTTTCTCCATTTCGTTTCTCTTGTTGTGATTTTTTTTGCCTATTACTGAACAGTAGACTCCTCTATGAACCATGTTAGCTAATTCAAATGATTGACAAGTTAGTTATTGCATTGTGGTAAAATTGCCCGAAGTCAACTCCATTTGCTGTTTAGGACTATTTAACTCCTACTTTGTTATTACCTGAACCCCAGAGGGTCTTTCAATGCAAAGTAGAGTAGAGTTCCTTTATTGATCCCAAAGGATTGTCTTTATTGGTTTGTCTTTGTTGTTCCTGATGGAATCAATAAAGACAAACTGAAATTTTGTTTGCGTGTTTGTCCACCCAATTGATTTGTCAATAACTTGTCATGAATGACTCGATGGTTTACCAAAATTGGTTTGTAGACTCAAATGGGAGATAGAAACATTCTATTTACCTTTCATTACAGTCTGTGTGCCTATGCGTTCACTTGTGGCTAGGCTGCCGTCTGTGATTGCACTTGTTGACACTGGAGAGACAACATCGGAGCAGCACAGATGCTATTCTTTTTTTAATCTTTATTCAAGTGCACAGCATGACTAACGTTTCGATGGTGTTAAATCGCAACTGTGCTGCTCCGGTGTTGTTTCGCCAGTGAAGATTTCTTGCCTCACTCCCGTCGATGTACAAGATGATAAAACAGAAGCGCAAGGAATTACCCCCTTTGTTGCACTTGTTGACATTTACATTTAACATTTTAAAAGCAAAAACGCTACTTTTTTAAAGCAAGCACACTCCTTTCTACTAGATTAAATAAAAATGTAATGACCTTCCTTTGCCCAGGAAACGTTGGCACCTCTTCTCCCCCGACGACACCAGCTGTCTGTACCCGACCCGCATCCCCTACGAGGAGTCCAGCGTCTTCAGTCAGGTCAACGTGCTCCAGCCGGATCTGGGCCGCTTCCCAGCCTTCAGCAGGGCCCGGGCCCATGTTGTCACCCTGCAACCTGGACAGGTGAGACAGGCCACAAACAGGTGTTTGTCCCCTTTGTGCAGAGCTTCTGTTATCACCTAAGTGTCACCAAAATTGTAATGACCAAGTCGTAGCCTCTTACTGCAGAGCCTATTCACTCTTTGCTGAAGACACTCAACAACAACATTGATATGACGATGCAGTGAGTTTTGGGTAACCGATTAACATTTGGTCATTACCATTTTGGTGACTATAAATATCAGAGGCTCTGTGCAAAGGGGTTAATCTGTTACTTAAGCTTCTCTTATATCGTATTGTTACGATATAGTTAAGTCTTTTCAGCAAAGTGTGAATGGGACTGTCGGTGTGCCCATCTGCACAAAGAAGCTACCTGGTTCCGCTCTGGTAAGCTGGCTACTGGAGGTTGCAATGCAAGGTGCAAAGCAATTCAGACAAAGCCGAGAACAACTAATTCAAGTTAGGCTTAAAGTAGAGAAAGCGGTGTTCTCAAATCACAGTATGTTACCCTTTTCTGTTTGCTCCAGAGGCTGTGGAGTGGCAATACATTGTCTCCCACTAGCCCCTTATTTGAAAAACAAACATGAAAATGCAAACATCCCCAAACGTGTACTTAAATCGACTTTTTTTTCTGCACTTGCAAGCAGGATGGGGTTCGAAGAGCCGACAAGGATCTCGTGGCCCCCCACCCCCTGACTGCTGATTTAAATGAGGCTGCGGTGCTTTGGTATTCCAAAACACCATTAGTATGCAGCGCCGGTGGAACAATACATCGGCTTCAATCAGGGGCTAGCACTCTCAATAATGTATAACATACAGTATCTCAAAATAGTGTGACAGCGGCCGATACATTATGTATGAGGGGTGCGGAGTGTGCATTAAAGCTGATTGTATCATTTCCACAGGCGCACAGGCACAAGTCTGGGGAGATATTAGGGAAAGCTGAGACCCAATTTGGGCTAGTGCCATTTGAGCAGAGCCAGGCCTCCCAGGCATATCAGGGGCTGTGCTGTGTGGTGATGCTGCTGCTGCTGCTATTCAGGCTGACTGACTGTCTGGGCCCTTGAGCGGGCTCTGGCCTGACTGGACCTCACCAACATCCTTTTTTTTGGGTCTTTTTTAGACTTTATTAGTGACAGTACGGTAGAGAGAGATAGGAAATGCTTTGGAGAGAGAGAGACTGGGAAGGGTCGGCAAAGGACCCAGGCCGGAATCAAACCTGGGTCGCCGGCGTAGCAGCCCAGTGCCCTACCATTAGAGCCACAGTAGGGCCCACCAGCCTCCATTTCATTCCATCCCCTTCCCTTCCACCGGACTATGGGCCAGATTTCTTCTTTCACAGCTCAGCTGTTGTTGTTAACTCTCTCTCTCTCCGCACACCGGCCCCGATAAGTGCATCCACACCGCTCTGCCATCATTGGATTCCATTGTTTTCAGTAAGCTTACATCCCTGCACATCAGCGCCCAACTCTTCTGCCGCCACCTGTTAATTCAATGGGAGTCTGTTTTGGCTGTTTTGTCTGAGCCGCAGAATAAAATCTTTTGTTGAACTCATCAGCTATAGAACGTGAGCTGCATTCAATGCGTTACAATGTAGGAGGATCAAGCGAAATGATGGAATTTGAAGGTGCCCCTCATTGATGTCAGAGCGGTTAACAAAGGCCTTAACTGGGTTCTCGATCTGGCTCTGGACTGGACTGGACTTAAGCTTCCATTGCCCCATTCCGAGCTGACCATGGGCCAGGCGTCTTTCCCAGCACAGATGTTCTCCATCAACGGCATCATCAGATCATTTGTGTGTGCAAGTGTCTTGCAATCAGAGCCCTTGTTTGAGGTCTGGAAAATTTTGTTTGTCAAGGTGGTGTCGGCTGTGTAATTATGTGAGTGAGTGTGATGATGTTGGCTTGGAGGTATTTTGTTGGACAAACTGATTTTCATTCTCTCTTGCTCCTGCCCTCCTCTCTTCTCATACCCGCGATAATTTTCTGCTCTGAGTCTATTTTTCTCTGTAGCTGGAAAAAATGCATATGGATGAACTATGCAGTAAAACAGAGTAATTAATTATTGAAGCGTTAACCCTGAAACTTCAGTTTTCTTTAGCATATTAGTTCTATCAACTTGCTCAAGTACAAATGCTGACAATGTGAACTCAAAACTGCAACTGGAGACTGGAAAAGAAAGTGTTTTTTGCATTCACTCTCCTCTGTCTTTAGGGACTACGGCTAGATATAAATTAAAATGAGAAAATGAAAAGGGGCTTTTTAAGGGGTTGTGCATTATTCCGTTTGACACTCATTTATGCCTAGTTTCCAGGATACGCTGTGTAATAAGTGGAATATTTAATTATTGCTTTTAATCATTTTATTCCTTTGAAAACCTCAGCACACCAGCTCCGACAAAATTGCGTACCACTGCTCTGCCAAAATTCGATTCCATGTTTTTCGCCAGTGGCAAACTCTGCCGCAGCCACCTGTTGTTTGTTAGCATTCAAGTCAATTTTGGCAGATCTGATAAAATTCATTGTTGAATTCACCGGTGTGGTCACTATGGTATGTTTGTGGCATCAGAGTGTACTGCCAGTTTGTGGGGCCAAACAAAGTTGTCAAGTACAATGCTCTGCAGTGCAGGCCTAATTGAAATGCAAGTCCTTGAAATAAATCACAGCGACCACCACGTCAACATCATTTGGACTATATTGAATCCCTGACCTCGTATGAACTAGTAACAAATTAGAATCAAATCAATACGTTTTGCTGTTTATTTGCTTTGATTTGTTTCTTGCTTATTTGGACAAAGAACACAGCCAGCGCAATTAGTATCACCTCTGCGTCAACATGGTCATAAATTACAAAGCGATCAGGAGCAATATGTAAGTAACTTTGAAGAAATTCTTTGACAGCAGTTTGGTTAATTGAGTGTAATTGATGATACCCAGTCCTTTGGAGGAGGTTAATTGAGTCTCGATACAAACGTGTGCCGCATAAGGATACGCTGGGGAGCTTTTCACACTGCAGCCTTAATGCACAACATGACCCATAAGTCATCAACCGCCCAAGAACAATGAATTAAACAGCAATAGATGTTTGCTGTATGAGTTTTGATGGATGATCTGTGATGACAAAGTGTCAGCAGACCACGTTCCTTTGTGATAGATGCAGTACAGCGTGCAACAAAACATGCCCCACCCTCAGACACTGCCTGAGGCTTTGGTCTTGTGTCATAGTCAGTTCAAGGCAGGGGTGTCTTTGTCAATTTCTGAAATTAAATACATGCCGTATTCAGTTGCTCCTCTGCACTCTACTCAACCTAAGTGATTTCAGCAAGCAGCCTGATCTGTCTGCCCGGTGACTTGTCTAATGTCTACTCAATAGTGCCAGCGTGTTTTGGGAAATAGTTTGATCACATATATTTTGTTTTTCTTTTTTTAAGCTTTAAGTTTTGTTAATTTCATCATTCTAGCACATATTTTTATTTTTATTTCAAGCCTAAATTGACAGCTCTGAACACAAGGTGACTGAGCATCTTATCTGTGATCTTACTCATTGTCCCAAGTTTGTATGCATGTACATTCTTTTTTTCTTATTCTCCAGTGTGAATATGTGTCCAGACATAAACATGGCTGAGAAGTCAGGTCCATAATTAGAATGGGAGGCTCTCAGACAGGCAAAAAAGCTGGTTAAAAAAAGTCTGTCTGGGGGGGAAAAAAACTGTTTTGGGCTCTGGTGGCTGTTTGATCCTAGAGTGCTTGAAGCCCTGGGTGACAGGTTCGCCATGTCTAGCATGTCACGAACTAGAAGCAGAAGGCAATGTCCCCCCTCTCTCTCTCTCTCTGTCTCTCTCTCTCTCTCTCTCTCTCTCTCTCGTTCTCTCTCTCTCTCTCTCTCTCTCTCTCTCTCTCTCTCGTTCTCTCTCTCTCTCGCTCTCTCTCTCTCATCAATCTCTTTCTTTCCCTTTTTTTTCCGTCCTACATCTCTTTCTCTTCCTCTCTCTCCACTTCTGAGTTCTCTCTTTTTTCCTCTCTATCCCCCCTTTCTCTCAGCATCTCTCCTCCCCCATCTTCAATGGCGGGACGTCTCGCCATGTTGCCCTCCTTAACATTCTCGCGACGCTGCACTCCTTACCGCTGGCGTTTTTTCCCCCCGTCTACTTTTACTTTCATTCCCTTCTCACCCTCTCCCCCCCCCCTCTTTCTGTCTACCTTCCCTCTTTCTTTCACCCCCTTTTTTGCGCTCTTTGAGTTTTGGAGGTGGTAGTGGCAAGGCAATTAGTCCCCACCCCACTGCCCCCAACACCACCACCACCTCTTCCCCAGCCGTGGTGCTGCTATTCTCCCCTGGCCAGGAGCTGGGTGCTCTGCATGCAGATGAGATGAACCCTGGCTGCTTGGCTGGTCGGCCCCTGGGCTCCGCTGTCCTCAAAAGACGCCTCACAGAGGTCCTACAAACATACACACAAACGCAGGCATACACACACACACACACACACACACACACACACACACACACACACACACACACACACACACACACACACACACACACACACACACACACACACACACACACACACACACACGTGCATAAGCGCATGCATACAGATAGATGCACATGCCCTCTCTCTCTCTCCCTCATATGCTCTCGGTCTCCCTCATACGCGTTCTCTCTCTCTCTCTCTCTCTCTCTCTCTCTCTCTCTCTCTCTCTCTCTCTCTCTCTCTCTCTCTCTCTCTCTCTCTCTCTCTCACTCAAAGCAGTCTGTAAAAGTTTTTTGTAATGGTCAGTTGTAACTGTGTTCATGTTTGATGACTCCGTTCCTGAAAGACTTGTCCAACGCCCATGTCTTCATATAGATTGGTTTTGTGCGTGCCAGATTGCATTAAACGTTTCATCCCCTCTGTCGGAATAGCTTAGCCAAGCTCTTGAAGGACATATTTTAGTTGTAATTATTGTTACTACACAGTCTAGACAGTCCATTAGACATTGATGGCTCTATGGAACCAAATAAAGAAGGAATAACTTAAAATCATGGATGGTTCAGTTCAGTGCAACTTTATTTGTACCCGAAGGTAAACTGGGTTTGCAGTTTAAAAAGAAAGATGGGTGCCCTTACCTATAAGCCACAAGACGCATAACATGGAATCTAAAAACACATATAGGCTACACAAAGAATAGATAAATGAGACATATAACTATATACTATATACTATACTATATATGACTTATAACATACAACATACTGTACACACACACACAAGGGGCGGAACTGCTGTGGAGAGATGACACACTCCTGGCGCAACCAAAGTGCAAAAGGCATTGTTACAAGTAAACCTGCAGTAAACCTGCAGGTCATATAGCTCATGCCTAAAACTGAAATGTTTTATTCTTAACTTGAAAGACCCAGTCCGGGACCAGGCAAATAAAAACATTACTGCACATCTAAATGTTTTACTATGCAGACACACCACGTTATGCACACTTTTACAATCCCATCTTCCCATGTGAGTATAGTCTTTAAAAGTCAGTCATATGTCTTATCTTGAGGCGTACTACTACCAGCTTGAGAAAGGCCGACCCCTCAGCTATTGATGTATATGCCAGAGGCAATCTAAAGGGAGGTATGGTTGGGCTGGGCCCACCATACCTCCACCCTCATCGCCTTCAGCATGCGGGTGCGGAATGGATAGAGGCGGCTGCACAGCTGGCCAATCAATAGCCGTCCTCTTGGCTTGATCAGGACAGAGCAGGTGATTGGGGTTGGCAGCCTCTGTTGCTTCAGGTTGTCCTTTCCCCAGCGTGAGAGATGGACAACGCTGCCCTCAAGTGGAGAGATATTGTCATGTTCAAGTTGAGGGAAAAGGAGAATTCCGGCTGATTTCAACGTGCAGTTGCATTGTTCACTCTGCCCTTGACTTGTCAGTCTCGGAGATGCATCGTTTTTTTATTTTTTTTTTGTTCAGTCCTTTCCAAGATCATGGACACCTAATGTGGGCATGGAGTTGATTACATATTGTCTGAAACATCTTCACATGTAAAGGGAAAAATCATCAGTACATTTTTGTTTTTACTAGGCAAGTAAGGCCACTACGTAGACAAATCACCTAAAATGAATTATGATGTGGTAAAAATATGATAACCAAACACACATAGCAGGGAAGAAAAAGTGCTAAGAAGACATTGGAATGCACAGCAAAGCTTGGTCCAACATCATGCACTCTCTCTCTCTCTCTCTTAAACTAATGTTTGCTGTTGTCTCTTGTTTCAGCTTTTGCCATCTGTTCTCTCTGTCTTCTTGTACAGTACTTGTAAAGACCAGCCCAGTCACAGATGAAACCTCTACGCTAACCGTCATCTTTGACACAGTACAGCACACCGACCTTATGATTATGCGTCTCTGATGACGCCACCTGACTAAGAAACGGTGACCTTTAGAATATGATTTAAGCGAGAATTATGTCAGTGCTTTTTAGAACATTATTCATGCCGTATGACCTTTTCCTGTTCCTCTGTCTCGGTGTTTGACCTTTTCCTTGACCTTTGACCTCTCCATTGTGTTGCCTAGGTGCTGTTTGTCCCTCGCCACTGGTGGCACTACGTAGAGTCCCTGGACCCTGTCACTGTCAGCATCAACTCCTGGATCGAGTTGGTGAGGCACTGTGTATGTGTGTTGTGTGGGTGTATGTATTGTGTGCATGTATATCTTATACATTGTGTGAATGCACTGTGTGTGTGCGTGTGTCTGAATCTGAGTCTGTGTTTGTATGTATTGTGTGCATGTATAATATGCACTGTGTGAATACATTTTGTATGTCTGTGTGTGTTTGAGACTCTTTTCACCTGCAAACAAACTTGCTTTCAGACTCAACCCATACCCAACCCATCAGCCTGCCATGATGCAGTGCAGCCACAAAGCTAGATACAGTACTTCACAACAATAACACATGAAGGCTCTTTTTTTTCCTACCCCGCATCTCTTCTTTCTTTACTGATAGCATAGCAGCAGAGTCGAGGTCACCCATGTCGGAATGACACCCCTGGGAAAGAGGGAAATGGAAGAGCACTCCTGCTGGGATGAAGTGTCTGAGAGAGAGAGAGAGAGAGAGAGAGAGAGAGAGAGAGAGAGACGGGGAGAGACTGGGAGAGAGAGAGAGAGAGACTGGGAGAGAGGGGATAGAAACTTTTTCTTTGTCCTCTTCTCTCTAGGTGGGTGGGTGTGTGGATGGGAGTGGGTGGGCGAGGAGGGGGGAGTGGGTATGTGAGATGAACAAAGTCACCCAAGACAGCCCATTGTAATTCTGCCAGGCCCTCCACTCCAAAACATGTGAAAGAGGCTTTTTTCCCCCTCCCTACAAAAAAAGGTGTCAGTGTCTGGCACCGAGAGTGCAGCTGCCGCTGTTGTCTGTATTGTATTGTATTGTAGTGTCCCTTTTTTTCTTTTTCTGCTCTGTTCCCTTTCGTCGCTCCTCTCACCACTCTCTCTTTTCCGTTCTGTTCTGTTCTTTTACCACTCGTTTCTTGTTCTCTTCTTTTTTCTTCCTCTCACCGCTGTCTCTATCTTTATCTCAATATTCATCTTTATCTCTGTCTAGCTGTCTCTATCTTTATTTTGTTTCTCTCTCTCTCGCTATCGTTCTCTCCTTTCACCACACTATCTCTCTCTCTCTCTCTCTCTCTCTCTCTTTCTCTCTCTCTCTCTCTCTCTCTCTCTCTCCCCATCTCTCTCTCTGCGTGGTAGGAGGTGGATGATGAGGCGAGGGTGGGGGAGGCTCTGACCAGGGCGTTGGTGTGTGCTCTGAAGACGACTCCCAGCCAGGACAACACCAGTGAGGACTGGCTCAACCCCACAGAGGTACAGTATACTAGTGCTACTACACTACTACATTATCAGGTGGAGTGAGAGAGAGAGAGAGAGAGAGAGAGAGAGAGGATACAGTTTTATTTTTTTACTCTCTGAACCTGAGACTGACACCTTTGACAGGTACGGCTGAGAGAGATGGTGTGCGTGTGCACGTGTGTGCATGCGTGCGTTTGTGTGAGCAACATATCCTCAAACTATTGGATATGTGGTGATAGCCAGCACCACAAAGCTGGATAGTTTACAACATTAACACATGGTGGGTTGTGTGCCATGTGCTTGTGTGTCGGGAGAAGTCGAGCTCTTGCCTGCATTTGGAAGTGAAGTTAGTGAAACTTCGTTTTTTCTTATACTTCAGACATGTTAAAGTTTCCTTTTACCTGACACGTTTTGACGGTACAATTTCCGTCTTCCTCAGAGGGTCAGGCGGCAGCTATACCGTCGAAACATGTCAGGTAAAAGACCAACCTTTCACATGTCTGAAGTGTAAGAAAAACCCTAAGTTTCACTACAGGTAGATATGATGAACGTCATACATCTATGCATTTGGACCACACAACTACCGTAGTTAAAAGGCATGTGTTTGTGTCAGGGAGAAATGGCATTTGTGTCCACATTCGGTTGTGATTTGGCTTTTTCATTTGGACACACACACACACACACACACACACACACACACACACACACACACACACACACACACACACACACAAAGACCCCCCCTTTTATGACAATGTGGTTTTATTATTATTGGTCATTTTAGATAATACTAACAGTTCAGCAAATATAGGAGAGAGTTAGTGGAGCATCGGGCCCTAATGAGGCCTGTTTGCTTTTTTTTTCTCCTCACGGTGATGAATGATCATTGACTAAAGTAATGATGCAATTTTAATGGTGTAGTCTTTCAGCCCTAAATGTTTGCTGCACACGGCATTTTCCCTGTCATTTGATGCACCCAGCATTCTGTAGAGATATAAAACCCATTGTCTGGGACTCTGACTCGGTGTAATTAATTTAGTACAGGGACTGTCTGGAACCACGGTTAGAAACTCGTTTTGTATTTTAGGTAAGTGAACCATTATTTTGCTGCAAATTGTCAGTTAAAAATCATCATTTTGCACACACAGACTTTTTTGGGGGGGTCTCCATAAAGTACACAATTTTGTTCTCTTAGTCCAGCTTAGTTTTGTTGTCTCAAGTTGTGCAAAGAAAAATACACTGACGATTAACTTAACGAGCAAAAGTTGGAGCAACCAGTGGACAGCCATGGTGAGTCAGTGTGGCCTTATCAGTGTAATCTCTACGTACAGGTATGCTCCTACTGGCAGCAGACCAGGCAGGCCCTTCAGAGATGATGCTCTGATAAAGCCACACAACTGATCTGTGGTCAGATAAGACCTGCGGACAACTGTGGTCAAATTGTTGATAAGACACGAGCAACTAACTGTAAACAAGTGTTTACTACACTTGAAAAAGATAACGTGTGTGTTTGCGTGCATGTGTGAGAGAGAGTGTACGCAAGCGTGCATGTGTACACACACAAGGAAGCTGCACAGTATAGGATTGCACTGTATTGGCTCAGCTGACACCAATGTCTAATTGAATGTAACATGTGTTTTAGGATGGGGCGTCCTCTCATGACGAGAACATGCAGTACCTGAGCCTGGCGCTGCAGGCTTGTGTGAGGAAGAGGAGTGCAGTCCAAGAGGAAGACTCCTCGCCACAACAAGGAAAAGATGGCCACCGGGCCTCCAAGCGTGACGCCAGTGGCAGCGTCAAGACCAACTCCAGCACCAAAGACGAAGACGGAAGAAGAAAAGACAGCTCGTTCATGCCTCCGTTTGGACTTAACCTTGTCCCAGTACCCTGTGTAACGCACGCCCTCAACGCACCGAAAGACCCAACTCTCAAGGACACCCGTTGGTCCACAGACCATAATCCTCAATCTGCCTCAGTGTCTGACTTTGATTCACGCACGGCACAGGAAAGCGGCCATGATGGGCGTGGCGATCTCCATAAGAGACCAGAGGCTTCTACTTCTGCTGTCGTGTCAGAAGGTCTCTCTCTCCACAGTGAGGGCAGCGTTCCTCAGGTGTCTCTCTCCACTACTGACCTGCTGGAGAGCCTGGTCCACCCAGACGTCATCGCTCTGGTCAGCCGTCTACTCCTGGACAGGCAACGCCAACTCTCAGGCAGTTAGACTATATCACTTCTTCCTTTACATTGGACATTGGAGTACACATGCAGATGTTTTTCTACACATTTTTCTAATAAAATCATTAATGTCCATAATTGTCCAATGTTAAGAAATGTTTTGTTTCTCTTTGTTTTGTTTTAGGATATGCAACTGGAATAGGTTTGTTAAATATTCGTTTAATTGTTACTTGGATTATGTTGTTAACTACTGTATGAAGGGTGGTTATGGGAGTGTTGTGGTCCAGTGCACTAACGCACCTCACCAGTTTACGGGTTACCTGACCATGGAGACCCAAGTTTGAATACGGCCTCATTCACTCATTTCCTACGGGTCATTTCCCAACCCTACCCCTTCTCTCTCCCACTGGATTCCTGTTATTATAAAAGAATAGAACAACTATGAAATATTATGCATGTCCTTGTGCAGAGGCACACATTGAATACTTATTCAGAACAGAACAGATACATTAATAATCAGGACGTGAACTGTCAGCTCTCAGGAAATGGGAAGACTGCCCTCTAGTGGAGAGCTTGGACACATGAGAACAATAACAACACACCTCATGTGCTTTGTTACCCTGGCCGCGCCAAACCCCTACAGCAAAGCTGTGCTTGCGGCCTCTAGGGGCGTCTAGATTTCTAGGCTAGTGCTTTGTAGTACTCAGATGCACACACATGCTTTTTTCCTTAAAAAATATTTTTTGTTCTTTTAGACTTTATTTGTGACAGGACAGTTTGAAAGGGAGACAGGAAACGTTTGGGAGAGAGACGGGGAAGGGTCGACAAAGGACCTGGGCCGGAATCGAACCCGGGCCGGTCACATAGTAGACGAGTGCCCTACCATTTAAGCCACGGTTGGGCCTCGATGCACATATGCATTAACTTCTCTCACCAATGTTCCATATACATACACATGCCAGTTTCATGCAGTGCTCTGACAGAAATAACACATCTAGTACAGTATATGTCAAGCACTTTAATTCACTTATTATTTACATCACTGAAGCATGAACACACACTCCATCTCTAACACAGTATTGAGCATTAGGCAAATGCGGCAGTCTACAAAGGTCCTGAGATTTCAAACGTAGTAGGCACAGTATGTGTGCAATGTGTCAGTCACATTTAAGTACTACATGAAGCCCACTGCCCTCACAGAAACTCAGAGTAAAGTTCAAAATTGATAACCATGGTTTGTCATAAATTACATTCACAGAGCTTATACAAAATAAAATGACAAAAAGTGTTGTCGCTTGCAATAACATCAAGGCACTAATACTTTCCCCCCAACAATCTATTTTAAATGCATCAAGAACAATATACAATATAATAGATGCTTCAATCATTTGTCAGGATTTTTTTCTTCATAGTGTTCCACTGTTAGCCTCAAAATAGACCAAAAAAATAGGCCAAAAAAAACAAAAAACACTGAAGATACTTTCAAACAGTATTGTCAAACTTCCACCTGATGTGCCATAGCAAATCTCCGCTTGCTACACTTTCCTTAAATGTGCTAAATTCTGTACATTAAAAAAATACTGCAGGATTTGTGTGTCTGCATGCTACATTTTGGTGCTTCTTCTATTTTCTCCAATCTCGCGCATGTTCACGTAGCCACCTTCTTGCTGGTTCTTTTTGAGGTCGTCATCGTCGGCGGTCTCCTCTGTGTCGTTCCCGAGCATCTTGTCCAGGTTGTCTGGGTCCACGTAGGTGTAGAAGTGGGCCATGATGGAGAAGATGATGCATACTCCGACCAGCAGGCAAGCAAACAGGAGAAACTCCATCCACTGAGAACATGCACATACACACATTATCTTTCTTAAGTGTTGTAAACACTTGGCAGTTGGTTGCTCGTTTCTTATCATTCACAATTTGACCACAGTTGTCCGCAGGTCTTATCTGACCACAGATCAGCTTTATGAGAGCATCATCTCTGAAGGGCCTGCCTGGTCTGCTGCCAGTCATCTTTTAAATGTAACATCACATATTATAGTCATTGGAACATCACATATGGCTTTGGTCTAATATTGATGAATGACCCACTGCCTTGCACAACTTTTATAACTATTGTCTTATTGAACCCCCAAAAAACATAGTTGCACAGTGATTATGACTAAACTGGAACCTGTCATCGGGCAAAAATGTACTGTATGGCAATGTAAACAATTAAAACACAAAGCATAGTAAAAGCAAGACCATAAACTTCACCCATAACGTCTGAGGGAACTGTTAATGCATGACAGCCTATTGTGCTGCGTCAGGGGGTTACCAGCCGTAAAGAGCAAGCCTATACAGTTCGTACCTGTTCCATGCCAGCTCCTTCTGCTACGATCAGCACTATCACGTTCCCAAAGGCCACTGTCATGAGCCAACCAGCCTGCAGCACTGACTTCATGTTGGCTGGGGCCTGTGGACAAAACGAGAAAGTGCCGACGGTGAGATTCTGTGTTCTGAATTTGGGAGATGCCTTACATACTTTTTTCTTAAGAGTAATGCATTTCAAAGAAAACTCCCCATGGATGTACTGTATTTCTGAGGTACGTACAGTAGCTAGGCTACTTATAGAATGACGGGCAGATGTTTGGAGAAAAAAAAATCAAGCAGAGTCGCTTATAATCAATACAATTGCTGAAAAAAATTGGCCACAAAAGCTATTTACAGTAAATGCGATTTCCATACTGTACATCTTTTTCAAATTTTGCTTCACTGTTTCATCTGGTAAATACGATCTATGGGTTATGGTAATATCTTTCATCTTTTCTTTCAAAGTTCAAAAAACAAAACAGTGATTTTTACACATACTAAAAAGACATACCGGTACACTAAGAGCACATTCTTTCATTCATTCATTGAGTATGTCTGAAAATGGATTTCTAGACTAGTATAGCCCTTTTGGAATAAACCCTCAGTAGGCTACTGTATATTCCAACGTCTTACCTGTGAGTAGGAGAACTCCAGACCTGTAATGGAGAACATGACCTCTCCAGCCGTGATGAGAACATACTGAGGGACCTGCCAGGCAATGTGGACATTGTTGGCGCGGACATCCTCCTTTTTGCTCACCTCGATAGCCCCAGGTCTCTGAAAATTACCCAAAGCAGAACTGTTAGGGCTGTTACACATGTGAAGATCCTTCAAACAACAGTGGCAGGTCATGGTGGTGAAAGAGCTTAGTAGTAAAGGTCTAAGAAATTGAAGCTCAAAACACAAATTAAATCGCTAACATCTTTGGTAACAGTGCTGCTGCTGCTGCTGATGATGATGATGATGATTATGATGATGAACACAAATCAATCTGGTATGTCCCTGCTCAGTCATCCATGTCCATGAAAGGTCATGAAGGTGACTAACTGTAACTACTAATCCAACGTCTCATTTGACTGTTTCATTTGCAACTTCTTCTGATCATGTCCTCGTTCCCTCTTCCTAAGACTTTCCACTGACATGCTCGCTTCCCTTTCCCCAGTGTTCTTGTTTTGCTGAAGAGGCGTCTGCTCAGGCTCTGAACAACCAGAGCTTAAAATGGCGGCAGCTGTGACAGCCGCATGGTGTGTGGTCGACAGGGGAGGTCTGGCAAATGGCGAAAATGACTTGATGTCCATTAGCACAATGGGGGGATGCTCTTACCCTGAAATGACACAAACAACAGCGTACGTAGCTACCGAACCAGCCCATCTCTATCCATCTTACCAGTCCATGTGCATTAGGTCTGATGTGTCTTGGGGTGCTGTGTTGCCATGCCAACCTAAACTTTTCTAATTGTGATGAGAAGCAGAACTACACAGTTTTAAAAAACTGGCATGAACAAAAATCACTTGACACCAGTATGCTCGAGGTGACTTGGGCATTGCCAGGGAGACCATGTCTTAATTTTTAGGGATCTTCTGGATTTTTCTACATTAATACAACGGGGTGGTTTACAGACTGGCCTGGATCACCTCAAGAGAAATGAATTTCAGCTGTGGCCCTTCTCAGCCCTTTTGAAACTAACGCCTCGGAAATGACTTCTACATAGAGTGGGAGTGATCTGGCAACTATAGTTATACGCCCATCTCATTCAATGTCATAAAAAACAATGAGCGCTGCTGCACTTCTGAGAATACTTCAACTTCTTTTGGTTCAGTCAGTAGCCAGACAAAACTGCTACAGTAGAAACGCCATAGTGAGAAGCACATGCAAAAAGAGACTTAAAGGGTCCATAATGACAGCCTGCCGCTGCCAAATAGCTGTGTTAATGTGCAACCTCTTGTTGTTAAATGTGCTGGCCTCAATTTCTGTTTCATGCCTGGAATGCAGAGGCCTGGCCAAGTTGGATTCCTTCACTGAGGGAGTATACTAGGAAAGAGAGGGGAATGCCTTAAAAGCCTACATGAGTGTGAAGATTGCCCTAACTAGGGTGACCCAAATTGTTCCGTTTTCACATGGTTGTTTGAAATGAAAATGATATTTACAGCTTGCTGTTATTCTTCTATATTTCATTTCTATTACACATGCAGTGTTTCCCACGGGTTAAGCAGCATTGAATGGTGCTGCAGACAAGAACATTGGGCGAGGGTTAGGACAGTGTTTTTCAACACTGGGGTCGGGACCTCATGTGGGGTTGCCTGAAATGTCTAGGTGTGAAAAAAAGAACACTGATAAATATTACTTATGAATGTGACATAACTAGGCTATTCAATATTCTGTTTGAAACACCATTTACAATCTCAGACTCAAATGGTTTAATAGCCTACAACTTGTGTAGCTCAGTCGTGCTTTTACAAATGTGTATGGGGAAATTTGGGATGTCAAAATGGGGTCCTCCTGTACCAAAATAGGTTGGGAACCACTGGATCACTGCATGTGCCCCAATTGAAACGTATGTAAAGTATGGGCAGCAGTTTATTAATTTGTGGTGCTTTGGTTTTCGTTCTGTAGTGCAGAACCATAGAATGGTCTATGTATGGGAAACACATCGCATGTATTATGACAACATAAAAGCTTCTCCTACCCCTCTGAGGATGAATGTGTAGGAGGCTCCAAAGTCAAGAAGACCAAGGTCCAGCGTGACATTTTCTGATCTGCTTTCACACCTCACATTTGGATAGCTGACGAAATACATTACATTACATTACATTACATTACACTTAGCTAATGCTTTTATCTAAAGCTGGTTACTGTTACTGTTACAAGATATTGGTTCCAGTCCCTGGAGCAAAGCAGGGTTAGGTGCCTTGATCAAGGGGACATCAACCAGGATGATATAGGATTTCAACCCTCAACCTTCTAAATACGAAGAACAACCCCATAAACATTAGGCCACAGCTACCCAATACAGAGGGGCATGAAAGAGACAAGTACAATAATTGTAATGAATGATTTTGCTGAAGGACATTGATATAGTGTCTTAGGATTCTGACTTCAGCTTTGCTGAACACTCATGTGACCCTGAATTATAAACAACTTTCATTGTCTAGTTAACTTGAGAATGATTAACACTGTCAAGGCCTAAGTGTATTTACTCACGTTACCTCATTGTCTTCCACTGGCCTGTATTATGCTAAACATCATTTGCAGTAAGTTTGAATTGCAAATTGTACAACACTTCAGAGATGAATAAATTGGGATATGTACACAATGTACATAAATTAATTTATAGTACAGGTTTATAAGTTATACATTGTGTTTTAAGGAGACTCACTTTTCTCTGTCCACAAACTCGCCATCTGAGATTCCAAAGCCACTTGGTGCATGGAAATGTTTACCTCCAACAGTTATATTATAATCTTCACTGAGGGAGTTGATGAACCTAAAAGGGTAGTGAATAACAAATGCAAAAAGAAATGAAATGGGTTAATTGTGTCAAAGTTTAACTGCATGCATTCAGAATGACTGCCGGGTTAATCAGGTTGCAGGCGCACTTCATGTAAGGCAAGCATTCCTAAATGCACACAACTTATTTATATTTTTATACCTTAGGTGTGCTTCTCCATTTTCTGATTTTTTGATGTTGTCCTTTGCCTGATTAGAAAACATAATTGAGGAAGGTTAAGTGAACATTGAAGCAGACACCTTATCTAATAGCTAATTTGTTTCTTTCGTATTTATGAAGAACTTCTACATTTCAATCGTTAACAAACACAGACAAAATGACTATGACCTAAACATGCAACATTATTTTGCCTTTGTATGAAATGGGGTATGGTATACAAAAATGGCCATGTCTTGCTTTTTCTTCATTTTATGACATACTCATGAAAGTTTTGTCAGGTTATAGTGTTCCTCTTACCAGGTTGCAAAGGACCCCTGAGCCGTCCTCATTGAGGACAAGACTATAAGCCTCCTCTTCGCTGAATGATTTCACGCATAAGTGTTTTGCCCTGTTAGTCGTCACTGTCACAGTGAATGACTGTGTAATGTCATTCAGGGACAGGCTCTTGTACTCTCCTGTATCCTAAAAGAGGGGAAGGAAAGGAACATCAGTAAAGAGTTGTACTGGTGCACTATTGTACAGTACAGCTACTGCATTATGACTATGTTGTCAAATAATGATGTAAAACACAGTGTCTGGAAGCATGCTATGCTCCCATTGTTCTCATCCATCACCTACTGGATGTTAGCCTGGGTGAAAGCCGACTGTTGACTCTGTCAAACAGTCTAGCGAAAGCTAAGAGGAATCCGTCTCCATGGAGGGTGGGAGATGGTCTGAGCTTACTCTGCCATTTAAATTCAAATTGCGTTCTGAATTCAAATTAAAATTCAAATTGTGCTTCATTAGCATGACTGTTACGATATAGAGTTGCAAAAGCATACAAATAACAAGACAAAAGTGTGAATAGTAACGGACTCCACGGGTGAGTTCTGCGTCACCACTCTCAACTGTTTGCTGATTGGCTAAACAGTGAGTGAACCGAGCTAGGAGGGTTTCGCCAGACTATGTGCGGAGTCAGCTTTGTTGAAAAAAATAACATTGGTTAAAAAAAACTGAAAATGATGAAAGTGACTGAAATATTCTATGTCCTACTTATAGGTTTGTGCATTTTAACACCTTTTCACATTTTTGATGACAAGAATAGGCCTCGCATTCACAATACTACAGAGGTGCATCATGTAAACGTAGTCATAGTCGGGTTTACCTCATAGGACAGGATTGGATTTGGGAGGAGGCCTGCGTGTCCCTCCATGGCCACCGTAACCTCTGTCGATGCCAAGTTCAGGACCTTGAGGAGGCTTGTCCTAGCAGGCGCAGGCTCCACCACCGTTTCCTTTAACAGAGACACACATTAACCTTTGCCAATGATTATATGTACATCGTTAAATGGACACTGTATGCTCGTGTAACTGCAGAGCAAGATTCATTGAATGGTCGTTAAAAGATAAATTGGTCATTCTATAGCAGAGTTACCACAGTGCTATAGTGGGGGTCAGTGTAACTTGAGATGATTAGGTGGTAAATGGTTACGATATAACAGTGTAATGACTATTGTGCTATGTTGAGTAAAAAAAAATACAGAATAATAATCAAACTTACAATGACGCCGCGTTCTACAACAGTGGCAGCACCAAAGGCCAAAGCTGCAAAAATCATCCCTGTACCCATCTTCCTCAGAGGACTGAGAGAGAGAGAGAGAGAGAGAGAGGGAGAGAGAGAGAGAGAGAGAGGGAGAGAGAAAAAAAGAGAGAAAGAGAAACTGTTAATCCACAGTGCCGTTATATTTTGCTTCATGAACATTGAGCACATTTCTTAGTGTTATTTCTGTAGATGTTCAAAGGCACAAACCCTCAGGGAGCCTAAAACGTGCGACTTGTCACGCTTCTGTGACTCCTGAATTTATTGCCCTTTCCTACATGTGCACTTGACGACTCCATAAAAATGTCAGCGCCCCATAAGCTTTTTGGATTTAAACTTTAACATCCAATGATGACAACAAAACGGACGACTCACGTGAGCTTGATACCGCACAGGCCGATGAGTGGGTACACGCCCATGTCGAAGATAGGGATGAACACCAGGATCAGCAGTGCGTTCAGCATCTTTACAGGGGGGGGGCTGACAGAACGCATTCACACATGAAATGCCCTGAACAGCTACAATCAAGAGGAGAATGTTGCAAGACTTTGTGGCAGAGGTTGTAAAAAAAAATAAGGGACAGTAAAGTGACACAACCTGCTGCTAAACATATTTTATGAGTTACACAAGGTCAAGAACATCTGATGTTCAGAGATGCACAATAAATCTGTGTAAATAAAACTGTATAAATTGTACATTGGTGGGTGGGTATTGTGTTGTGTGTCCTTCCAGGGGCATAGGCCTACTGTAACAACAAAGGGATAAGGAGGATAAGGAGAGAGAGATAAAGAGATAAGAAGATATTTACCTGCATTTGGTCAGGTTTCAAGACAAATGCACCCTGTAATATAAACGTTTCACCATCAGCCGAAGTACAGGCCAGGGAAATTGCTTTCAATTAAAAAAGTGTGAATACATTGATATCTATCCTCACATATTACTTACATGTATCACAGTATCACAGTACATTAGAAAACGCTAAATAATTTTTTGAAAACAAGAAGGGGATAAGCAGTTGTAAGTCCCATGGATATAATGGCATGGTGGAGATGAGGAACTCGACTAAACAACAAGAAGAAGAACAGTAAGCATAGAAAGCAAACTCACAAAGTCCATGTTCATACGGGTGGCCTGCAGAGTCCATCTGGAGCCCTGGAGCAGGGGGGTGTTGACGAGAGAGATGAGGAGAGAGAGAGAGAGAGAGAGAGAGAGAGAGAGAGAGAGAGAGAGAGAGAGAGAGAGAGATGGGGAGAGAGAGAGAGAGAGAGAGAGAGAAATGGAGAAATAGAGATGGAGAGAGAAAGAGTGGATAAAGGTGGACAGGGGTGGAGGGATGTTGACAGAGAGAGATGAGGATAAAGAGAGAGAAAGAGCGAGAGAGTGAGAGAGATGTTGGGAGGGGGGAGGAATGGAGGGAGAGGGATGTTGACAAAGACATGGAGATGGAGAGAGAGAGGGAGCAGGGAGAGAGAGATGGAGCAGGGAGACAGAGAGAGAGATGTTGACATAGAGATGGAGACGAAGAGAGAGAAAGAGAGAGAGAGGTAGAGAGATGTTGAGAGGTTCATGGAAAGGGAGATATGAAGGGAGAAAGAGAGGGAGCAGGGAGACAGAGAGAGAGAGAGATGTGTTGACAGAGAGATGGAGACAGAGAGAGAGAGGGAAAGAGTGAATAAAGGGAGAGATGTTAACAAAGACAGAAAGATGAGGAGAGAGAGAGGGGAAGAGAGAGAGAGATTTTGGGAGGGATGGAGGGAGATGGATGTTGACAAAAACATGAAGATGGACAGAGAGAGGGGGGGATGTTGAGGGAGGGAGAGAGGGAGCAGGGAGACAGAGAGAGAGATGTTGACAGAGGGATGGAGAGAAAGAGAGGGAACGGCAGAGAAAGAGGGTTATTCCCTAGCCTGCCCTGCTCGTGGGTCTGTCAGTCTCAGGAAGCAGGCATTCTTTATGGCCATTACCAGTCATTTCCAGTCAACAGCCCGCATTAGGCTGCCACTGGCCCCGTTACCCATCATCCACTTGACTAAATGCCTAATAAAACACCATGCTCTTCCCCCCTTCAAAGCGGCCCGTTTCCAGGGGCGGTTCCAGACATTTATTCTTGGGGTGGCAAAGGGGTGGCGACGTGTATTTCAGGGGGACATGCTCCTACACTAAGGGAAAATTATAAACGCTATATAATCGACACACACACTTATGTGATACAGTGAATCCCTTAAAGTGAAACCCTGCAACCTAAAGTTCTATGTCTGAAATGATGTCAAGTATTAAGGCTATTGGTCACAATCAGGGCTCTTAATTGGGGTGGCAAATCATATTTCTGGGGGGGCAAATGCCACACCCCTTAGAACCGCCCCTGCCCGTTTCGCCTTTCTTCATTTAAATACACGTTTCCCTTCCAGTTTGTTCTGCCCAATAAGAAATTTAATGCATGGCAGAAGTCCTGGTGGGCCATTTTTTTCTTCTCAACATTTGATGGGCTGCATTCTAGTCATCCTTTCATATATTCTGTGCACTGGCGATGGTGCACAAACAATGTTCGGCATATTTTGATGATATTCTTAACTCACCGTGTGCACATCGTTGGTTATTTTTCCACGATAAAGTGTTTTTTGGACATCACATTCAAGTAAAGAGGATTTCCAGCCAACTTCAACATGACTTGACTTTAAGTAACCAAAGACTTATTGTTTTTTTGTTCAACCATGTCCCACACATTCTGGCAAGCCTCAAAATATCATCCAAAACTGGGTTCTAGTTGGAAGAAGTCTTTTGATGTTGCATAACAACTGACGTTTAAAAACAACAGACGTTTAAAAACAAACCATGCCCCCCTGTTAGCTGGCCAGGATCTCAGAAAGGGGTGAACAAAAAAATGACAGGTCTTAGGGTACAGACAAGTCAATTGTAGAGTGAGCTGCACAACTGCATGTTGAAATTGATCGTGATTCCCCTTTTTGTGTATGCAGAGGTGTGTATCTGCAGTGTTGTCTTACCTGCTGGTCGAACAGTGCCCAGAACATGGGCAAGGGGATGTAGAGCACCAGCACTCTCAGCACCATCTTGATCTCAGCTATCAGGCGCTTCTGCTCACACACAAATGCACGCACGCACACGCACGAACACACACACGTACACAAACACACACACACACACACACACACACACACACACACACACACACACACACACACACACACACACACACACACACACACACACACACACACACACACACACACACACACAAACACACACACACACAAGATAACAAGAGATAGGGTGTGGATTAGCGTTAAAGCAACAGTAAAGTAGGGTCACATGCTAATTCACATGATTTCCTAGAATCTCCCCAGGTGGTTCTTTGATTATTTACTTTTCAGGTACCTTTCGATGCCAACTGAAAAGAATTCCGAGTTTGAGCATCCTAACGCTTAACTATGTTGGAGGTGAGGCCCTCCAAAGTTGGGATGCCACACTCACTGCTTGGACAGATTGCATACATCATTTATAAGCAGATCTTGGTGCTTCCACCTATAATTTGAAGACACTTAAAATTGCCATGGCAGGTCTCAAAATTGCCATGCTCCTTCAGTCTGTCTATCAGATGCTGTAGAAATAGAATAGCTTGAATATGCTTGGATATATTAAGTCTTAAAATTGGATTTGTGGAAAGTGTAATCATTTTTGACATTTCAGACAAATGGAGTATGGTCTCCTGGGAAGATCTTGTAAACGGACATGGAATGACACAGTAGTTTCTCCATTCAACCTTAAAATAACCTTTTCAAAATATCAATGCAGTGTCATTTCATCAACATTGAGGCACTTCTGAGTTCTCTGAGTTCTTAACAGCTATGGCAGCTCTTGGAGAATTCAGGCACATCTCTCAGTAATTCCAAATAGCTTACCACTAAGACCAAATCTACTTAGTTTTGCTTTAACACCCCTCCCCACCCCCCAAGAATAAAAGTCAAGTGCCGGCATGCAACATTCAGCAACAAGAGACATATTGCACCACAGAATGAAAATCGAGCACCACTAATTGATTACGCCTCTTCTTTCTACCACCATGAACGCCACACAATGCTGCTTGGTCTGTGTGACAAGATAGGCATAAAACAAGTCAGCAGCAAAACAAAGCAGCCAAAAAGCAGGACTGTAACAACTGCCAGACAAGAACAAGGCAAATAAAATTAACTCAACCGACAACAACAAAAGGACAAAGTGCGACACTTAGGCTAGCAGTGTCAACTGCATGAAATAATAAAGATGTAGTGACAAGTAAACAAGTGGCGCTCTAGTCTGTACACAGATGTGTAACACGTGGGAAGAGATGTGCTAGCATGTCCATGAAGGCACACACATGAAGGAACGTGCGCAAAGCGTACCAGTACAAGATAGTCCAAGATACGATATGGAAGTTAGCAAAGACAGCTTCCTGACAGCACATAACGTTGTGCGTGTATTACAACGATACATAAAAGCACATTCCCTGTTACAGATGATCTGTTACCAGAATGGCAATGACCAAGTGTATTATGCACCAAATGTATTACTAAAGGTTCTGAGTAATGTCATAGTAGTAATGCAGTACTATGATATGGTAGTAAAGCCTTTTCAACCGGTATTACAGCGAACCACTGGTGCACAATATGAGGCTATTAGAGATTTTGTGAATATAGTACAGTACTTCACTGGAGAATGAAACTTCTGATTTTTTTTAACACAGCCCATTACGTCTTCAATCCTTTGCAGGCCAGTTCATTGCATATATCTCTGCAGTACCACCACAGTTATTGGTAGTACTGATACATATATGGTGGGTTTTTTACATACAGTATATGATGTTAATGTTACATTTTGTTCATGAAATCATTAGCTTTCAATTGATTCAGAGTGTTAAACGTTTTTTACTTCCCCTGACATGTTTTGAAGTGTAAACATGTCAGGTGAAGGAAAGAAACTTTGACATGCCTGAATCAAATGAAAACTAAAGACTTAATCTACTGGTACTGATGCTGTGGGAGGTTCCTTTGGCTCTGCCCTGTATGATACAGTACCAGCACACGTAATGAAAAACAGCACTCGTTATTTAAGTCATTATGTTGAGAAGGAAGGAAGGAGGATCTGTCTGGATGAATTACCGGGTACTTCTCCTCTGCCCAGTCCAGCCAGTGGTCCCGCTTGGCGTCATTTTTCTTGCTCCTCGATCGATTCCGGATGGCAAACTACAGCAACAGAACACAAACACACACACACACACACACACACACACACACACACACACACACACACACACACACACGCACGCGCACACACGCACGCGCACACACACACACACACACACACACACACACACACACACACACACACACACACACACACACACACGCACGCACACGCACAAGCACACACACACACACAGATGTCAGCTTTGTTTGTTAGCATCATCAATCGTCATGGTAACGCTACGAAGAGTTTGACACAAGAACGTCCAAAGGACTCCTTATGTTGTGAATGAGACAGCATTATTACTGGGCAGCCGTGGCTCGATGGAACCACTCTTGGAACTGGAACGTATACTTAGACCACTATGTGTTGCACCACCACCACCACAGAATAAAAAACGTGCACCAACATGAGCACCACACAATGCTTCTTTGCCTGTGAGAAACACTACATGATGTTGATGGAGACCTAGTGTGGAAGTGTAAGAGAGAGAAGAGAAGAGAAGAGGAGAGAAGATGAGATGAGAGGAGAGGAGAGGAGAGGAGAGGAGAGGAGAGGAGAGGAGAGGAGAGGAGAGGAGAGGAGAGGAGACTACTCACCCCTATGCATTTACAGACATGGAGCAGGACATTCCCTTCTGGTGGGCTCCTCTTGTAAAGACCACTGCCAGCGATGAACACCACTGCCAACAGAGAAGAAAATAACATCACCTCAAAAAGCACATCATTATAGGCAACTCTAGCCAGGAACTGACTGACTGGCGAGAGAGTCTGTCATATTCTGAACAACCTCAGCTCAGTCAAATACTGGGAAACGGCCAAACAGGACAAATAAAATGACAGTATATTATTTACTGTACACTCTCAGTGACATACTAATTTGTCATCCTACATACTGTCATCCAACATACCGCAGTAGCGGCACTGGAGCCCTGAGACTGAGGCTGATAGGCATCTTGTTTTCATAAATGTCAGCAGAAAAAGTGTTTTTGTGCCAGGCCTGTTTTGACTGGCAGCCGAGAGACTGTGGACGCTCTGACCAACAGCAGCTAGGAGTGCTATAACCATGCTGATGATCAGGGAAGCCGACAGGAGGGGACAAAGGGCTCAATTGTCCCGGGCCCAGAGCGAGAAGGGGCCCGAAATTGGGTTCTCATTGCATTGTGTGTACTGTATTGGGTAGGGGGCCTTTTGGGTGACTTTGTCTTGGGCCCAGCCAAAGCTGTCAGCCGTCCTGCTAAGCTGTCAGCCGTCCTGGTGATTCTCTCTCTCTCTCTCTCTCTCTCTCTCTCTCTCTCTCTCTCTCTCTCTCTCTCTCTCTCTCTCTGTCCATCCATAGGGGTTTCTTCATGGCTCAGTGGCCATGCTCAGCCCCAGCACGGACTACACTATCCAAACAAGACGTGTTTTTCTCCCAACTGCCTGACTGGCCTTGAGGGACGACAAGCCATTCACAACAAGCAGTTTCTGTCTAATGCAGCATCAGCGTACTTGCCAATCCATGATTGGAATATGAAAGTGAGACACTCGTTTTTCTCTTTTACCCACTCTTGGAACCGGAATGTATACTTAGACCACTATGTGGAGCACCACCACCACCACAGAACAAAAAACGTGCACCAACACGAGCATCACACAATGCTTCTTTGCCTGTGAGAAACACTGTTTGTGTGTCTTGTGTCTGTGTTGTGAAGGAGTGGAGCAGTGGGAACTGAGAGAGAGAGAGAGAGGGAGAGAGAGAGAGAGAGAGAGAGAGAGAGAGAGAGAGAGAGAGAGAGAGAGAGAGAGAGAGAGAGAGAGAGAGAGAGAGAGAGAGAGAGAGAGAAGACAAAAGACAGAGACATACAGAAAGAGAGAGAGGGAGATGTATATCCTTACCCAGGGCGATGATCATGAGAGCTGCAGGAACCCCAAAAGCAAGAGCATAGCAGTCGCCACCAAAACACTGCACATCACCTGTGAATCAGAAGTGCAGAGCATACAGTAGTTGAGTTGCATTACCATCACCTCATTTTATTTTTCTTTTCTTTTTGAAGGGTCTTAAAGGGAACTTTCTTTGACAGGAAAGTGTGAGATGGCGATAGAAAGCGTCAGGAAGTGAGTGGGCGGGGCGGGCTTGGCAAATGACCTCAGGGTGAAATTGGACTCGATCACTGGACTTGGGTCCCGATCATAACAGTACAGTGCCTTAGCTGTTTAAGCCACGGCCAAGGCCACCATGTCATTACAGTCTGCTAGACTGGCCCCAGAATCTCACTTCTCTTAATCACCCGATCACAAGACCCTTAGAAGACAAATAATAACGCAGACAGCAGAAACTGTCAACCACAGGAACATTTGACTTGTGGTATCTATTCTTGCTGACATTGAGCTATTGCGTGACCTCATAATATGCAATGTTCTGCCGGTGGATCCTTGTAGTACTCATGGAAAAGACTTCCCACAGTATTACGATACAATGACACTACACAGTCTTCAGTAATACCAGAGAGAGTAGAGAGAGAGGTTCCATTGGCCCATTGTTTCCGGGTTCTATTATGGGGGGGGGGGGGGGGGGGTGGGGGGGGGGGGGGGGGGGTGAGGGGGGGGAATCCCCCTTTAGGCAGACCTAGGCAGACCTGAGGACTGTTCTATTCAATGCTAGGAGCATTATGACACGCCCCTTTAGGCAGACCGGAACCTGGTCACGTTAGGTGCCCATAGAAACCTATTATGTTGGCATATCTCTATACTTAAAGAATCTCTGGTAATACAATACAACTTGGGCTTTGCCATTCTGACAACAGCAAATTTATAACAGGGGTCATGTCTCATAGATTTCTCGTCAATCTTTCGACTAAATAAATCACCACTCTGACGATAGATCAGAATCTAGTAACTGATCTCATCACAAGCCAATTAGTAACTAACGAGTGACACAGATGGCAAGGGCTGTCAACTATAGCTCAAGAGCAGCTGACTTGCTGTCATGCTGCATATTCCTTCTCGCTGACAAAGTGTGGCTGTTAACATCAAATGTCTTTAAAAACGGATGATAAAGAGATAGCTAGGCCTGTGTGCTGTACTGTTCCGCTTAGTCAGACTCACTTCTCAGTATGGGCGTGATGACAGTCGACAGGACACTCCCTGCGTTGATGGACATGTAGAAGATGGAGAAGAATTTCCTCCTCTCGTCTGCCTGTCGGGAGTAGGAATAAGAGTCAGGACATACTGGGTAGCCCCTTAAGGCACAACGTTCCAGACAGTCACGGACAAAACGTGAAACTTTACGCAAAACCTTACTTCCACAGTACTACACTACTATGACAGTACACAGGGCTTTTAGTAATACATTACGACTTGGTCATTGCCATTCTGGTAACAGCGTATTCATAACAGGCACCGTGTCAAGTTACTGGGTTAAAGCTGGCAAAGCAGCTACATTTCACAACAGATTCTTTTTCTCCCTCTCGTTCTCCCTCCCCAAAGAATGACTTCAACATCTGTTTTGTCAGTTACTTACTCCTTGAAAATTCTGAAGTTTTGCACACAGACTTTGAATTGCATATTGAATGACATATTACAAAACACTGGTTGAATTACATTAAATGAAAATATTCCATCCATATAATTTACTATTGAACTTCTGTCAACATTCACATCCAATACAATAGACATTTTCTAACAGGTAGAGTTTTCCATCACGCTGGGGACATGAGGTAACATGAGACAGACAGACAGAGACAGACTCACTCTCTCTCTCTCTCCCTCTCTCTCTCTCACACACACATACACACAACCCTGAACACACACCAACCCAAACGCACACACAGCACGCCCGCTATATGTCTCTTACATGTTCCTCTTCAAACTGGTCTCCTCCAAAGGCAGCGACGCAGGGCTTGATGCCTCCCGTACCAAAGGCAATAAGGCCTAGACCCAACATGGAGAGCACTCTGAAAAACAGAGGACATACAATGTAAAGTAAACCATAGGCAGAAACATTACTATATATCAATTTACATTCAATATCATCTAGGCCTACGTATATACATTATCATACGCAACTGTCGCTCAATGTGATGATATAAAAAAATACATTGTAGAAAGTATTATAGATAAACATGAAAGTAGCAGATCTAATTTTGACACAAAGCTGGTTCCCCACCCAATTGGGCTGCTTGGAATGGCCGTCTGCGGGTAAAAACGGGAAAAATTGGCCATTTGGCGTTTTTTCTGCAGTTTAATGCCCATAGAAATCAATGCAATTTGTTGAAATTGGGCGGAATTTAGCGTATTTTGGTGGTTTCTGAGAACCTTTTGGGCGGGATTTGATCAGACACATCTGGCAACACTGATGGAGAGTAATCTGAATCAACTGGGATGGGATGTACAATATCCAGACATACAATGGGCAGACACATTACTAACAGACAGATAGACAGACAATAACACCACATCAGGCAGAGAGTCAGGAGCTAAGTGTGGACACATATTCAGCTTCACTTCACAGGGCATCAGTTCAGCTTAGGCGCACCAGAACTTCTGACTGAAAGACCTTTAAAAGCATGTGCACACACACATATACACTGAAATACACACCTACATTTCACACACACACACACGACGTACACACACACATGCACACACTTTCACTCCAACCTGAGTAAACATCCTGTCACTTACACGTGCACAGTGTTGTCCCCCACATCTGGGATGGCCCCCACAGACTTGACCACGTGGCCGAGAACGTACACTATGGAGAGGTAGATGATGGTCCTGTAAAAAAAAAACACACACACACACACACACACACACACACACACACACACACACACACACACACACACGCACACACGGACAGACACATAGAGACACACACAGAGACACACACACGTACGCACAGAGACACACACACACACACACACACACACACACACACGCACACACACACACACACACACACACACACACACACCTTGTAACTCTTGAGGCCTTGCGAAAAGATGAAACAGCAAATACAGTAAGAAGAGTCTTGCGAAAGGTACAGAGAGAGAGAGAGAGAGAGAGAGAGAGAGAGAGAGAGAGAGAGAGAGAGAGAGAGAGAGAGAGAGAGAGAGAGAGAGAGAGAGAGAGAGAGAGAGAGAGAGAGAACAAGAGTAGAATACTGTGTTCGTGCTGTGGGAAGGAAGAGAGAGATAGAAAGAGAGAGAGCACGTGTACAAGAGAGAGGGACAGAGAGAGAGAGAGAGAGAGAGAGAGAGAGAGAGAGAGAGAGAGAGACAGAAACAGAGAGGGAGAGAGAGAAACAGAGACAGAGACAGAGTGATGTACAGTACCATACGAGGCCTCTCAGCCAGCGCTGCACAAACTCACTTGAACTTCCCCAGCCATGAGTCGGCGATGAGGGCCCCCAGGATGGGGGTGAAGTAGCAGAGGCTGCTGAAGGCATGGTACACCGCCGTGGACAAGTCCTTATCCCAGTGGAGGTAGTGGATGAAGTACAACGTCAGCACCGCTATATGACAAGTAGGAAAAGGAGTGAGAGAGACAGATGCATATGTATGAGTATTAGGGCTGTCATGATACTGTATTGAATCGAGAAATCGTGATATGACTGCATCGCGGTGCAAGAAGCCAGTATTGTGATACACCCTTGCCTTTCGGCGTTCTGTTACTCTTCAGTCCAGAAAACAACCACTAAACAGACCCTCATTTGTCACTGACCCAAACACCAAGCAGAAAAGGACAGACATACAAACATACAGACAGACACAGACACATAAGGAGCACTGCCACTGGCAATGTGGTAGTGGATGAAGTACAGGGTCAACACTGCTACACACCAAGTAGCAAAGGCGAGACAGACAGATGTCCAATATGAGTTCTGACTAAAAGAATGGTGATATGAGGTTGTGTATAATTTTGGGGCCCAGGTTCAATGTTGTCGATCTCCAGGACCAGATACTGTACCTTTCATTCCATAGTAGGAAAATCTTTCGCAGAACTCGTTGACCACGATGAATCCAATGCTGACTGGGTAATTGGTTCCACATATTGTCTGGAAAAAGAAAGAAAGAAAATATAGGGGTACGACTAAGCATTGGTGCAGATTCAACGTCAGGACAGAGGAGGGGGTGAATGTACAAAGTAATATGAAAGCTAAGTACTGTATGAGCAAAAATCTTCAATATGGCAACCAAGATAAATTGTTTTATGCTCAACCAGCGCAACAATGTGGAATCAATCCCAGTCTCCAGAGTGGATGTACCCCCTCATTCCCCCCAGGGTCTACACCCATGGTGGTGAGACACTGTTTTCACCATAGACATGCATTCACAGAAATGGGACATCCACAGTCTTAGGTAAAGGTTTCTGTGTGGACAACAAGTCATGATGTTCTTGTTCACAACAGTCCAAGGCCCACATACTACAGTAGCCTACTACAGACATATTTTTCCTCAGAATTCACAGGTGGCCACAAAAATCCCTTACATAATGATCTGCAGGCATAACCTCAAGTGTGTGCTTCTTCTTAAGAACTTGCATGAATGTTTTACGATCCCAAATTACCAGCACTTCAATGGCGTTAGTGTATCCACCCCATCGACATCCACACCCATCCTCACCCTTTGCCCTTTCTTTACTGGTTTAAAGTGACTTCCAAACTGATGGCAGTCATGTGACAACAGATGGACTTTTCACAAGACAGGAAGCTTCCCAGCCCTCCCTCCCCTGCCGTGAAAAACAAGCAGAAGGAGGGAAGGTTGCAGTGTGCTACATCCCAACTAGTGACCACAGACTCCACCATCATAGAACAATAAAAATCTGCCATTAAATGGCATCTGAAGTACAACTGCACGATAAGAGATTAGTCTTTATTTTTCCCATAGCAATATTCATTTTCACATCAAACCAAGTCCATCCAAGGGCAGCATTTGGCAGATTTTTTATAAGACTCACAACATACAGTGCATGCATCTATGCACCATTTAGACACACATTCCCCACTTTTACAAAGGCCTACACATCGGATTTGCACCAATCCCCCTAGTTTACCCAGCTGTGCCATCATACATATGTAAGGATCTGTAAACGGCTGAAATACTGAATCCACTGGAGGCGTTGCTGCAATTGCATTGTGATTAATAATGATTGCTTGTGCATATTCTCCATGCAGTGGAAAAACATGTCAAGTGCCCATTTCACCTCCTTCTATCTAAGCCATTACATTGGACAATGTCAGTGTCACTGGTCATTTGTCACTGTGCTGTGTATATACTGTAACTGTTTGGGTGTCCGTCTTACCGGTGATTTCTTTTTCTTGTCCCCTCCCTGGTCCTCCGAGGAGTAGCCTATGAGAAGATGGAGAAACATCTGTTACATTATGGACCATTATTTGACATATTTTTCATATCACACAAAAATGTGACGCATTTGAATTATCTACCAGCAGGCCTTTTTTGGAAAAAGGAGACAAATGCCCCTAATCATGTTGAACTGTTGCACACATATTGTCAGATGGTAGTCACAAAAGCAGGTGCCTAGATCCACCTGAAGAAACTGAAATGGTTAACAGAATGTGGTTTTGGAATTTGTTCTGCAGCATACCGTTCTGAGAGTGTCAACTTCACAATCACTAGGTATCAGAATAAATTTGGACAGGCCTTCCCCATAAAACATCAAAGCCCAAGTTAAAGACTAACTCAACTCTAGGATATGAAGGATACGGGTCACCCACGTCAATGGTACCTCTAAAAAAAGTTCCCCTTAAGACCCAGTGTACTCAACATCTGCACGCAGGCATCCGGTGTCTTTGCAAATGGTTAAAAAAAAGTGGGTAGAAAAAAGGAAAACGGGTAGGTAGAAGAAGAACCAAAAAATGAAAATAAAAGTGGAGGAATTGCGCACGTATTCCCTTGCCCGAAAAACCGAAGGAAAACACTTGCAAACTGCTCCAAACACTCTGTTGTCCTTAAAATAACACAAACTGTACAAGCACAACCAATAGAAAAGCTGAACTTTAAATTCCATGTGTAACAGTGCAATATCCACGCCTGCAGCCGCCCACATCTCCGTTTACGGCTACATTGACAACTTCCAGAAGTCCGTTAGGCGCAAGCGTATTGTCAGGCTATTTCCTCAAAAACTGCGTTAAATTACAAAGTTTCCAAAAGTCAGCGTTACCCTTCTTTTCCCCCATTTGATGAGCACTGGCGTCTCGACTGTATATCCCTCGCGCACACTCTGCCTTCTCGTAGCCGTCGTTAAAAGTCTTGACAAATGTCCAAGTCCTTCCCTCTATCGGCTATGGTGCAACCAAGTCTCAAACGCAGTTCTTATAGCATTTAACCACTGCGGTGGTTAATGTTCTACACCCATTCCAAGAACGGATGGCTTCGCCAGGATTTGCAGGCTAGTCGTTGTCATGCACTCTACTGTCACTCACGGGAATGCAAGGGGCCTGGCAGCTACTCCTCGCTCTCGCTGGCTGACTTGGAGATGTGTGGCCAGCCAGGCAGCTCTTTTGTGATGCACAGAGGGCCGTTTGTTTGGTATGGAGCTCATGGCTGGAATTGGTTGGCTGAAAAGCCAGCCATTGCTCAGTGAACTGTTTGGATAACATTTTAGAGGAAGGGGCTCTGGCTGATGGGGGTTCTGGACGGGTCATTTGTGCCTGCTGGCAACACCAAAGGACTCTAAAATGGTGTGAACTTTGTCCATATGGATATCATTAGGGGAAAGTGGACGCTCAAAGTTCCATAACAGAACAAAAAGAAAGAAAAGAGTTTTCAATCCACATTACCCTCCCATTATGAATATCTTCAATTTCTTTGTAATAAAATTAGCCCATTCTCTTTCATGAATTAAAAACCCAATTCAGTTAAAAACGTCCTTCATTTTGGTTAATAGTTTTAGCTGGCCTTTCTGGTGTGGTTTATTGTTTCTTGGGCCATCTCCTTTCTCAGGTGCGGTGCCTAGGAGTGGAACAATGAATCTGTCTGAAAGCCCTGTCAGATGAAAGCCCTTGGCCTGATGCACCCCTGCTTCCAACATTTGCATTATGCTGCTCTGAATAACACACTGAATTAGACCTAGCTGATGCAAGAATTCAATTATTTTCTCCCTCCTAATCCTACGAGACAGAGACACCCAGACAGCATATTGTACAATTTCTTTCTTTTCAAGCAGTTTTAACGTTCAATGCTACTGGTGCTGGGAAAGTGTGTGTGTGTCACTAGTAATTGCTTGCCAGTTAAAAAAAACAAACAAATTGACATTTTGATTGGGCACCTCCTTGCATCCATCAGTTGATGTGAGACATTCCTCTACTACTTCTTTATCCAACTCTTAAGGGACCCTTTTTTATTTTTATGTTTTTACCATTGTTAGCTTTTGTGAGTCCCCATGGCGTGCTGCACAACAGACATAGATGTGTCTTATGAATGTTGTTGTCACACATGAATTCTTTCTCATTCTTTCAACATAGTAATTACATTAGAATTATTAAGCCCCTTAAAATCAAGAGGGTTTTGCCATTCCCTGTGAATGTTTGGTAACCCCCTTTGGTGGTCCCCATCCCCAGTTTGGGAACCACTGCTCTAGAGCAACGCCTTCCCTCTAGAGATCCATATTTTGGGGAGACAAAACAACCACTTCACAAATGCACGGCCATGGCACGGTCATCTGTCTCTAAGGAGATGTGACATAGACAACTCTCCACAACTTGACATTCTTAGAAATGAATTCTTAGAAAATGTCCTCCACCATCAACCAGAAATGATGAAATTATGGTACTTGGCTGAGGCCAAGAAGTTCAAAGAAGATGTTGAGTTGCTTACAACTACTGGTTAAACCTGGATGAACTGGATGACTCAAAACTTGTGCATAATACCCTTGCATGTCATGCTGGGCAAAAACTGGAGAGACGCTGAACACCTGGGGTCTTTGACAACACATACATGAAGCAGACACCCTCTCTGAATCTACCGTACAGTGCAGGGGTGTAGCAGTAAATTGTGGTCCCTATGTATCTAATGGTCCCTGTTCGGCTCCAATGGACAGCCATCCATATATCTACATAAATTGGACGGTGTTTGGGCCACCTATGTATGTACAGTACATGGGGCCCTGGCAAACACCTCAGACAAAACGTCACAGTCATATGCATGGAATGATTAATTGCAAAGTCTTGATGATGTGATGTGTGATGTGATGTTTTTGTGGTTACTACTCACCATTCAACATCACTCTTGACACCCACGTATTGAATCCTGTGCTACTTGTCGTCTCAATCATTAAATAGAATTGTGTTGCGGCAACAGATAGTCTACAGCTGACTTCCGCAAACTGAAATGATAGTCTGTTACAATACACTGCCGTCTCTGATCTCGTGTTTGCTGTGTCAATGGCAGTACCATTTGCATCATATTTGCATCATATCTCCTTAACGCCCATCTCATTGGCTGATGTTTGGAACTCTATATACAGTTTAGTGAAGCCTTTGTTACTGGCCACGCTTAAATGAGACATTTAATTCAAAATGAACACATCTTTAATTCTGAATAAAGCTTAATTCCGCTTTGAAAACGTCATGTCAACACTTGACAATTCAGAATCAAATGAAAGATCAAAGTAAACTCGACAGAACTATTTAATTCTCAATTTAAAAAGTCATGTAAACGTAGCCACTGTCTTTTCTTTTTCTTCAGGACGGAGAAAACTTGGCTTGTGCAATTGTCTGATCTGGGGAGTCTGGTAGTATTGGAGACGTATTAACAAAATCTAGGCCTTATATAAAACAGGCTCCCCTTTGTCCCAAGCCATGTGCCTTTGTCGCTAAGCTAGTGAAAGTCAATGGATCCATGTAGCATGCCACATGCTATAGTGATCCATTGACTTTCACTAGCTTAGCTACATACTCCTTCTTTTAACTTGTCTTAAAGCAAGACAACGCTTAACATGAGAAATAAGACACTTTACCACCTTTATAAAACCCAGCCAACGATGCTAACTGTATTAAGCCCCAAAATAGTGGCATACCCCTTTAATGTGCAAAATATCTCCATGTGCCCAACATATAAAATCTATGACACTGTAAATCTAGACTTTTCACATTGGTACGCCTACACAGTGGCATCCAAACCAGGCCGGAAAGTTTCTTGTTCTGAGAAGACTACTCCACTCACAAAATATTTACTGTTTGGACACTGATGTGGGCAGAGACATACCTTATAGATAGACAGGCCATTCAATTACAATAACGTTTGGTCTGTAGGCCTGGGCTTCAGTGATTTGGCTGTTTATTGTTTTCAAGAGACAAGAAGCCACCTTGTTAAAGTGCAAAACAGCTTCAGAGGAGTGTCCTCTATAAGATTGCAAAAAAAGATAACATACCACATCTCAGAACTTATCTTCTTATCATGAGGCGAAACACTGAGAAACATTTTCAAAGATGAAACCGCAGCTTAGGCCACATGTTGTTGTGCGACACAGGCAAAGGGTTCACAACAACCTAGTTGTGGTGCCTGTCAATTTCAATATATGATGATTTCATGTAGTTAAGGTGCTATGATTGTGTGGCAGTTCAGCATCTTCACAGGGAAAATGTTTGGTAGTTCAGCATCTTTACAGGGAAAATGTTTTATTAATTATTGTACTTGTAATGACTTTCTGTTCTGTTCTGTTCTGTTCTATTCTATGACTTGCAGCCTGGTGAGACAGACTTGGCTGTTAGGCAGGTTCGTCCAGTTAACTAAGATATTACACTTACAAAAAAAGCGGACTACATTTGCACCATAGAATGTAATCTATGATTTGCACCTACGGCAAATACATGTGTACTGTCAATGTTGTTTTCCTCAAGCTAGGTTGATTCATGTCAGTGAGGGAGGGAGGGATGGAGGAGGGAGGGAGAGAGAGAGAGGGAGAGAGAGAGAGAGAGAGAGAGAGAGAGAGAGAGAGAGAGAGGAGAGAGGAGAGAGAGAGAGAGAGAGAGAGAGAGAGAGAGAGAGAGAGAGAGAGAGAGAGAGAGAGAGAGAGAGAGAGAGAGAGAGAGAGAGAGTCTTAAATTGGCACATCACATACAATTTCCATACTATATATATCCTGCTTTTATCCTTCCTCACTGTCTATATTGAAAATGGACCAATGGGCTGCACCCTCAAAATTTCTGCCCATTCCCAAAGAAAAAAAAAACCCCCAGACCAACAAACAACAAAAAATATCATCAGCCCCTGAGGACTGTTGGCCCACCAGGAGAATGCCCTGTATGCCAGATTACCAGTCCAGCCCTGCTTGTATGTAATATTCCCAATCCATATCCTCTGTCCACCTGCCATAAGAGAGGGCTGGGTAGCTATAGAGATGATGTAGCGGGCGGCTCCTCTCACCTCACCTTTTGCAGATGATTGCCGTAGGAGTCTGCTTTTCTGGGAGTGTCCCAACATATTCCTCTGTCTTGGCCCAGCAGACACAGAAAACCAAAAGAGGAATCTGTGGACACATTCAACGAGAACAGGCTATTGATGACAGCTTGTTCAAGTGAAATACTGAAGGTTTGATGGCTTGAATGACTTTGACTTCAGACCCTAATCAAAACAGAGCAGGGATACACCATCCTTCCTGATATACAGAAATCTTTGTTGTGCTCACAAAAGTCCATCCCAGTACCCCCCAATTCTCTCTTTTTACTTCAGTAAAAACAACTCTGCTGGCAACCTGCAGGTTAACGGAAAAGAGAAAAGTAACTACGCCAATGCATGCTTGCCTCATTCACTGGCAGACCCCGTGTCATGTTTTAAATTATTTCACTCAAAATGAAAAAGACTCATAGGTCAGATGAAATTTGATGTGGAGAAATGGTGTGTTGTACTTAACACACCCTATTATTACTAGTGACAGCAGCACACCAAAAGCAGACTTAAACAGCACCACTAGGCCCTCTGCTGGTCACAATAGATATTACGATTTACCGGTACACTACATCCTTGTTAAAAGCACCTTTAACAGAATTTTATTCTCAATTGATGTGTACCTTTTTATGTAACAGAATTAAGGACTTTATTATCAACAATTGACTATCAAGGTCTTCATTAGACATAGGGCAGATTGTTTTTTAATCTTCATTTAATCAGTCTGCATTCTGTCAGAAGTATAGCACCAAATTCAAGTTAGGCACAACACAAACAGGCAATGACAATGTTATTAAAACATAAATTATTCTTGTTTTATTTTTTATTGTTTTGATCATTTCCAACGACACTGATTGTCAAAAAGACGAGAGAGGAATGGTGCTATGTTTACAGTCACTCGTTACTGTGCTACTATGCAGGGTGGTGGGTCAGTGAGCATTTAAGATTTTGAGCAATATCAGTGGAGTTGCGTTGATTCCTTAAGCCCCCCTGCACCGTGCTACTATGTAATTGCATGGAAGACACATCCATGTGGAGAGAAATTGTTGTCCGGCCAATTTCCTGAACCCAGCAAACTCAAACGATTCCTTACTTACATCATCAATCTACATCTTTGAAAGAACATTGCCTGCAACTACGTATGCATTCATATTGCTCTGAGTAGGACTCGAGAAGAGTAGCACTTTTCTGTGAAGGTTCTCATTTGATCCTGGTAATGTTAACTCAAAACTGTGTATCCTTAAGACACAAAAAATGCCAAGAAGACATACAGCTGAACAACATTTAAAATAGACGCATTCTTGACACGTCAATTGTGCTAATTCATCTCTATGTCATATGCTGGGTGTGATATTTTTTTATCCAACTCTGAAAAGACAGAGAGGAGAGCTTCACAGTTGCTTAAGCTGTCTGTTGGAGGACTGCAAGCGTTTTTCCCCTCAGCCTTAAAAGCGGCAAATACTACAGCTACACAATTGTCTGATGAAAAAGAGGCACTTTGAAGTTCAGAAAAGCAAACAAACCCAGCGTGTCATTCTGTCCCAGTGCATGTCCAAACGACACTGTAACAGCCATCACAGGAGGACAAGACAGGAGGACAAAGTTAAAACCAGCGAGACACAATGGATGTCTGAGAGTATCCTACCTTTTACCGTACCAGAGGTGTCAACCCAGAGGTGTTGAGGAGTGTAGAAAGTTGACCAAATTTAACCGAAAGAAATAGTACAGATATAACAATAATTGTTCACGGTGTATGTTTTAATGTCTTTCAGAGGTGTTGAGAGAGAGGCAGATCAGAGGAGTAGTGAACACACACCAGCCTGTGCTTAAGAGTCAACCAACCCCGCGGTCTGGAAAATGCCAAACAACAGGTTTCTTTGCTCAGGGTCAATAGCTTAGAGAGAGACAGTGGGATGGTACAGCACGTCATTGTCAAAACAACATCATTGTGTTTTTTTCTTTCTCCGTCAAGTCTGTTTACAAGGAAAGGTGATCTGGGGCATTGGGTGTCCTCAGTGTCATGAGTGTTCCTCAGTGATCCAGAGAGCACTGGGTGTGTGATGATTATGATGAGTGTCCTCAGGTCTCAAAGAGCTTCCTGAACGCGGAGTTGATCTCCTGGATCATGTCGGAGGTGGTGGTGGAGCGGCCGTGCTTGTGGAAGGCCTGTCTGTTGCACTGCCTGGTCAGCGACGTGGCCCCAAACGCCGCCACCAGGGTGGGGTTCACACTGCCATGAGATAAAACACACAAACATGCAAAGATGTAAGTCAAAACACATACTAAAGGGGAGAGGGAGACCACACACACGCAAATATTCAACGATATGGGTCAAATATGATATGGTTTTCAAACAGGTGCTGTAAATGAAAGATAGTTGGTTTTGGTTTTCTTTAGGCAGGTCATCAGAGATATGGGTCAAAAGATGTACGCAGTTGAAAACCAGGAAAAAGGCTGCACAATCCATAAATAACTAGCATTTAATCCATTGTAATGGTGCAATGGCAGTTAATTCTGTATAGTTCAGCCTTTATCCTGGTGCTGGAAATGAAGGAGATGGTTTAGGATGGTGGCAGGTAATCAGCCACCAGGATCAGGTTTACTTGATGGAGAGAGGCAGAGAACACAGAGACAAACAAAGATATGAATCAACTGATGACAGTTTTCACGTCAGAGCAACACCTAAGGGGATATGAACTAGCACTGGGATTGAAAGGCAAAGCTGTTAGAATGCAGCCACCAGGGTTCAAGGAGTTCACACTGAAGTTTAGTGTTTAGAACACAGTAAATAGAACATCGTAAATAGTGGACGGCCAAAAAGTAAAGGTATCTGAAAGTCTGTGTGGCCAGGCAACTAGACAGTTGTGAATATGGCTAAAGTACTTCTATGAGTCTTCACAAGCTTTTTACAGCCGGTACATGGGGATGACCTTACAAGTGCAGCAGCTGTTACTGCAGCTTGTTTGCAGGGCAGTTTCCACACCAGATCCCAGATCAAACAATATGGTTATCACCTGACAGCAACACACCATTACATTACATTACATTATATTGCATTACATAGCATTGGACACTTTTTAACCAAAGCAACTTACAATCAAGGACATAAGCAGAGCTAACCACAATAGCAGATACAATGTGCATCGGAAAAATAAAGAACAACAAGTAGGGTTAGTGTTTTTAAAGTACATTAACGTTAGCTAAGTAGAGTACACACAAACATACACAACACCAACGTAAACATCAGCTGTGGTTTAAATGGTAAAGGCGCTGATCTTTAGCCCAGCAAACTAGACGAACCCACCTAAGGGCAGAAAATGTTTTTGCCTGTCGAGCTCGTCTAGTACCGAAACGTCATAGCTAATAGAAAACAATGTAAAACCCGTTCTTCAATCACGGTCTGTGTGCAACAACATGTTTTTCTGTTTGAATCGGAGTTCAGCAGTGAGTTGCTTGGGAGGAATTGTGTGAGTGCTCTGGTGACTGTGCAGTTTAACAGTTCAAAGCGTATGGTTATGTCATGTTTTGAACGCTAAGCTTAGTTTCAGAGCTTTAGTGGCAGACTATACTTTTCATATTATCGTCTGATTGGCCAGGCGAGCTGATGATGTGAGCATAATGGACCCGGAGTGTGCATTATTTTTATGCACCCTCAGGTTTAACCGAATGGTCATAACAACAGGCAGTCACCTAATCCCTATTGCCCCAGGGTGAGTTCTTGTACTCAATTTAAAGCCGCACTCTGTAGGTTGCGTGAGTTTGAGCGGTGCCCAAGGCCATGCTTGTGTCAAAACCTACACGGCCTACAAGGTTTGTTGTTATCCCCTCACAGTTTCAATGTTTTTCATCCCAGAGTACAAACAGTCAGTGCAAATGTGAATAACATTTCCTGCCGTAAGAAAGTCAAATTTAGACGTTCAATTACGTTGCACCATTAGAGCATTGACTAATGGCATTATTTTCAAAGGTAGGACAACTCGTCTAGTGTTCCAAGTTGATAAGCCATTGATTTCATTAGTAATATTTTAAGGTTGAAATACTACTGTACTCAGTTTTGCTTTAAGATGCCTTGTGTGTGTGAAGCAGACAGCAGTTACCCATGTACGCCCTACTGTGCGTGTAGACACTGTAATCGATACACAATCTGCACAGGGTGGCCCTTGAACCACACAAACGTGTTTCAGCTGTGCCCGAGCAGGATGTTTGAATTTCACACGCCGTTGCTCGTGTCTGTGGGCACACGTTCACCGCCCACGGCCAGTCTTTCTTCCTCTTCTCCAGTCCCTATAGGATAATGCCTGGGTAAATTCCTGTGGCACTCAGGAAACACTATCTATCTGATATCTAACACACCCTCAGGAGAAACCAACGTGCACACAGACACCCACGCAGGTATGCACACACACCAACACGCACCGCACAGACACCTGCGCACACAACATGCACAGACACCTGCACGCATGGACTTGCACGCTCCCACACTAGCTAACACGCACGCACACATGCACACACGCACGCGCACGCGCACGCGCACACACACACACACACACACACGCACACGCGCACACACACACACACACACACACACTCACACTCACACTCACACTCACACTCACACTCACACTCACACTCACACTCACACTCACACTCACACACACACACACACACACACACACACACTTTTTTGTTACCTCTTAGTGGCGTCTGCGGGGGCGTTGAAGGCCCAGTGTGCGAAGGCCCCCAGAGAGCCGGAGAGGAGGTCCCCCTGGCCACCACAGCGCCGCCCACTCCCCTCCTGGGAACACGTCAGCACTGGAGCACAGAGAAGAGATGAGGATGAGGAGGAGGATACGAGGGGAGATGAGGGAGGAGGATGGCGATGGAGATGGTTTAGATGAGGGAAGATGATGGGGATGTTGATGGAGAGGAGGATGAAGAGGGGATGTGAGAAAGGGGAAGGTGTGGATGATAAGGATGAAGACAGAGATGGAGGAAGAACATGAATGATCAATCTGGGTCCATCGGTTCAAGGGTAGACATTATTAGGTTTGAAATAAATAAATATCACCCTAAACAAAGTTTTTGCTCAGTTTTAAAAGGTGATGCAGGTTGATTTGCACAATTCCCCATCTAATGTATGCATTGAATGTTTTGAAAATGATGGTAAATTGTGGAGAAAAAGAAAATTGTTTTGTGACTTTGGTTGACTATGTCTGCGGATTAGGGGTCTGGGGTTGTTGGGTGTGAAAAGGTGTAGTAGGTGTGTGTGCGCTTGTATGCTTGTATGTTCCTGTCAGTGGTGTCACTCACCCATGTTGCCGTCGGTGATGAGGTCCTCCTCTCCCTTTAGAACCACTGTCAGGTTGCCCATGGCGATGCTCAGCTGCTGGGCATTCCGATGGTGGTCAGTGCTGTCCAGAGGCTCTTGGTGCTAACAGTACACAAACACACACACAGACACACACACACACGATTGATTATTTTTATTTGGATCCAAGAGTCAAGCAAGGTCAAGTACAAGATCCAAATATTCTGTAAAAGGTATTTCATAGGTTGACAGATATTGGAGGCTACACCCATAGTTTACCAGTCCTCTTACCCACGCACACGCATGCACTCACAGAATAAGAAATGTGTTACAAACTTAACAGACGTTATAATAACACACCTGATTTGTAATGCGCTTTATGTCAACACCTTGACCTCAAAGTGCTAATACACAAATAGTGTAAAAAAGTACATCATGAAAGATTTTTAAGACTAACAAATTAAAAGTCAAATCCAACAAACGAATCAGATAAAAATCTGTGTGATTACATGATTAGCATCTCTTAAGTTAGTGGGATAATGAGCTCACCATGGCCTCGTAGAGTCTGCTGAACTCCATGAAGTTGGGCGTGAGGATGCCTTTCTGATAGCCCTGGATAACAGAGGGCTGCTTGGCCACCAACCAAAGCCCATCCTGAGAGAGAGAGAGAGAGAGAGAGAGAGAGAGAGAGAGAGAGAGAGAGAGAGAGAGAGAGAGAGAGAGAGAGAGAGAGAGAGAGAGAGAGAGAGAGAGAGAGAGAGAGAGAGAGAGAGACCCATGACATGACACCCAGACAACCACCCAGGCATTCACACTCGGCTAAATGATCTTGCGGAAACCACTCAATGCATTTAAAGAGCTTCATTAAAAGTGTGTTTAGTACTCACCGCGTCAATGACTATGGGGATGTCTCTGGCCTTGGATTTCTCAATGACCTCCTGTAAAAAATGTAAAAGCACATCACCTCAGTATAATCGCCTTTTTTACAATTACCATATTCAAGACCTGTGTATGGAATCTGGACCCATATGAGTATACAGTATCCAAGTCCCAATGCTACGGATGTAGGTAGACGAAATAGCCACCTTTTGCAAGTGTGTTTGTGTATCTGTGCATAAATCCTGGTGTGTACCATTATGCTCTACCTCAAAGGCCCTCGTATCAGTAAAAGGAAGATCATCATCAAGCGCAGAATAAAGTTCTGAAATTCTTTTATTAAGGACAACGTGCTTAACAAAATGTTTAAAGTATGTGGATGCAAAATAAAGGTGTGTGCAACATGTGAGGTGTTGAGTGAAGAAAAGGAACAGTGACCGCAAAAGTGACCAAAAACAAGTGTCACAGTATGTCAACAGTATGTCACGTAAGTGAGTACACCACTCACATGTTTTGCAGATTTGTGAGTATATCTTTTGATAGAAGAGCATTAAAGAAATTTCACTTTGACACAATGATTAGTGACCTTTTAACAACATTTTTAACCGCTTAAATTTCTTGTTAACTCAAAAAAAAAAATCAAAATACAGCCATTGCCCACAAAAGTGAGTACACCCCAGATTAGATTCCGGTAGAGAAGGGGCCGTGTTGGCTCGACACGCCTCGAAATGAAAAGGGATTAAAAGGGAGGTCATCGATGTGAGTTTAAACTTTTCTTTACATTGAACTTTTACATTTTGAGTCTGCACCGGGCTTAAATAGATCAGTGTGAGATTTGAATGCAATCCTATGTAGAGTATCACGATCTGCTTCAGTAGTCTCAGTGCATATTGACATACATGTTTCCTTTAGGTGCAATTCAGATTACCAATGTTGACAGCATTCATGAATCCCCAAACCATGTCAGTCCCACTACCATGCTTGAAAATTGAGGGATAAACTTTCTTTGTAAAACTCACTTGTTTACCACCACACATGCTTGACACCATCTAAAGCAAATTTGTTTATCTTGGTCTCAAGAGAAATTAACAGACCAAGGATATGGATCACTGGAACCATGTCGTGTGCTCTGAAGAGACCAAGATAAACACATTTGCTTTAGATGGTGTCAAGCATGTGCAGACTCAAAATGTAAAAGTTCAATGTAAAGAAAGGTTGACACGCACACCGATGACCTCCCTTTTACTCCCTTTTCATTTTGAGGCGATTTGAGCCAACACAGCCCCTTCTCTACCGGAATCTAATCTGGGGTGTACTCACTTTTGTGGGCAATGTTTAAACATTAATGGCTGTATTTTGATTTTTTCTGAGTGAACAAGAAATTTAAGCGGTTATATATGTTGTTAAAAGGTCTCTAATCATTGTGTCAAAATGACATTTTTTAATGCTCTCCTATGAAAAGACATACTCACAAAACTGCAAAACATGTGAGGGGTGTACTCACTGTACATGTACGTGTGTTTGTGGGTGGGAAAAAAAGCTCTCTGACCTTGGTTGTCTTGAGCAGGAGCTCCTCTCTGCCGAGCCCTGGTCCCACCACCAGGGTGTGCAGTCGCGGCAGCCACTTCTCAATCTCCTCCACCGCATTTGGACTGTCCCTACACACACACACACACACACACGCATACACACACGAACACGTACACACACACACACAAATCAGTGGTGGCTTAGTTCATGACCAACACACACGACAAACAACACACAGCCCACACTCACCTCACTCAAACATTGGGAACACAAGAGGATTAAATGATTTCAGGTTTATTTTTTTCCAACAAGAGTTAATCTACCATGAAGCTGACTTTGCACTTCGCATAACTCAGTTTGTCTCGGTTTCAGAAACATGCCAGTACCAGTTCTATAATGTTAGTTTGAAATGCAGAATACTAGTAGAAACTCACAGCACAGGGTGAACTATGAGTTCCGGGCTGTAAGACTTGATGACAGTGGCAGCATCTTTAGTGCAGAAGACGTGGGAAAGGTCAGCTCCCTATGGAGAGCAATGTACATCCAGAGAAATGAAACAAAAAAACGTCAGTCTAGCCGCATACAAACAAAACAATCAAAAACGTTTTCCAACTGACGGACTGAAATGCATTATACATTATACAGGGCATTACAGTCGCTTGCGCGCAGTCATAAACTGCATTTTTGACAACTCATTATGAGACAGTATAATTATTGGCAAAGTTCATATTTATGAGCCATTCAACTTACACAGTGATTTTACCACATGAAAAACAGCTACCCTTCAAAATTAAACAAATTATATTCAGAATTAAAGAAGTATAGCTATTCTTAGAAAATTGGCCTTGGATTGTACTATAGAGTGTTCTAGATACACTATTTTGCCAAAAGTATCTGTATAACCTGCCTTGATTCGCAAATGAACTGAAGTGCCATCCCATTCCTAACCATCTGGGTTCAATATGATTGTCAGCTCACCTTTTGCAGTTATTTCAGCTTTAGGAAACCAACACATTTTGGACAATTCCATGCTCCCTTCCCTTGTGGGAACAGTTTGGAGCAGGCTTCTTCCTCATCCTACATTTTTAGTTTAGTTTATTTAGTTTAGTTCAGCAGGGACCATGCACAATAATGCATGCACATGACAATGCCCCAGTGCACACAGCCTGCTCAGAGTCCTGACCTGAATCCAATGGAACACCTTTGGGATGAATTACAGCGGAGACTGAGAACCAGGCCTTCTCGACCAACATCGGAGTGAACACACTTCCCAGAAGAGTTGAAGCTGTAAAAGCTGCAAAAGCTGAACCGACATCATATTGAATCATATGGGTTAGGAATGGGATGGCAGTTGAGTTCATATGTGAGTCAAGGCAGGTTAGCGAGTATTTTTGGCAATATACTGTATGAGATCTTGGCATCACTCATAGACTACTTTATTTTTCGTTGGGTAAACAAATCTGCTAAATGTGGAAAAACAACAGAAAACAGACTAATGTAGGCAGTATGCCAGTAATAGGCTTGCAAAGCCTCCTTAAGCAGTCTATTTGTTTACGGCTGGAGTACTTACCACTTTAAGTGCGGAGATGGCTGCGAAGTAAGGTGCCCCAGTGTATCTACAGAGTTAAAGGGAAAAATAATACCAGTCCATCAACAGTCTATTCAGACGTAACAAAAAACACAACTACAGTTAATAGCATTATAATTAGCTGATATTAGGCAGTAAACAAACAATTCTGCGAAGAGGCCAACAAACTCAAAGCAGCTTAGAGGAAACCTATGTTTTTGAGAATGGTGTGCTCAAGTTCTCCAAAGCTCATCTTCTATGCCATGACCCGGCAGAACTTTCCTCCTGCAGTGACGTTTAAATGTTTAAATATTTTTTTGAAAAGTTTGTGCTTTTCCTTGCCAATGTAACTTAAGAGTTTTACATGACACAATATTAGAGTGAACATAGTGACGCAAGAGTGAAAGGCAGTTGCGGTGATTAAAAAAAAAAAAAAAAAAGGAGGGCATGACTCATTGTCTTCTTGCTCTATGCCCATTTACTGTAGTTTCCCAGATGTACAGTAAGGACTGGGGACAAGGAGAGCCTTGAATTACGTACGTAACCGGATGTGACCGAGTGCACATAGCTACATCAGAAGGATCAGAACACAATGCACGACACTGGAGGTATCACGAAGGGGGCAGATGGCCAATGGGGCTCTCATTCATATTTTTCATCACCGTTTGACTATACCACGTCCTCAATATGGAAGTTAAGAAGATCGCCCCTCGTGGTTCTGTCAATATCGCACCGGATCCACGAGTCTTATGTGCGCAAAATTGACATAAAATTCGCATGGTAACGCGTTCATGCACACAAAGTCCATACACACACGGATCCTGCAGCAAGCACGTCCCCAGCCTAACTCGTGTAGAAGATACAATAGAAAAGGCACAATGCTGTCTAACAGTGTCTGTGCTATTCAGCTCTCTGCTTTCTTATTGCAGCCATTAAGATCAACAAGCACAAAGCACTATGGCGTCTTAATCACCCTGTTGGATATCCACTAATGAATAATCCTCTATTGTACTGCCTCACACTATAGCTAGAAAGCTATGTGTGTAAAAGCAGGCAAAAAACTTGCAAGTACCACCTGTGTCCTAGACAAGTCTTAACCATACCCTCGTACTATGTAATGTCACTCACACAGAGGGTTTGGAACAGCCAAATTAACAAACATTTGCTAGAATAAAGGTTGAACTTAAATTTGAAATGCACATCTTATTTTATCAGATCACTAATATTTGATCAACGACATTGAAAAAAACGATTCCATGGGAGGGGTGAATTCCTTTTGAAAAAGTTTGAAATGTGCATCCCCTCTCCCTCGCACAGCCCCTGTTCAATGATTTGCCGGTTGCCTTGTAACAAGACTTAACTCCAAGCACAGAAATATATAGAGATTCTACTCTGTATTTCTACTGTAGAGCCCTGCAAGAACTTCAGCGCTAGACATAATATGGAAGGATTTTGTTTTCTGATTGGAGCTTATGTATGCCAGACTACCCATGAGGCCGAATGAGCGCCGCAAAGTGAATCGAAATCCAGTTATCCATTTTGACAACTCGTCAGGTCGTAGCGGTAAATCAAAGCAATTGAAACATCCTCCATGTTGTCGATTTGATTTGATTTGATTTGACCCCACCCCACCTTGCTGCGATTTTGCATCACTCATAAATAAATTCACTTGCATGTGTCCCTAGCAAAACTCACTCCTGGCATCCTCCAATGATGCCGATGCGGCCATCTTGGCCCTTGTGCTTCTTGGAGGTCAGGGGAGGGACGATATTCCTCACCAACTGAAGAGTGTTCTCCATACTGTGTGTAGCGCTGCCCAGCGAAAATGAACGCTCTATGACTGAACAAGAAATAAGACATGAAATGATTAGTCCAGAAGATTCCAGAGCTGCAGCTTAAAGAATAAAAGCATTTTAAGTTGACGAGTGGGTTAATGTTTTACAATTATGATGTATAGTAATTGTGTGATTAATGTTTCACATTAGTAGTGTGAAACACAAGCACAGGAAAACCTACACAACAACTCCTACGACAACTCAATAGGTCAAAAAAACTTTGACCAATTGTGCTTTACACTACAGAGTTCAGCTACACAGCAAACTGAAACTTCCCATTCATTGAAACACGTCGAAACACGTCAAAATGCCTCCATCTACTCCAATCTACTACTCCATCAACGCGTCCAATCTACTACCTCCATCCTCTTCGGCCATGAATCATCGTGCCCACCCTTCCCACCCCCATCCCCAACGCAGGAGAAAGCAAGGTAGACAGTGATGATCGAAGAGGACGAAGACCTGGGATAGAATCCCGGCCGTGGTCTGACAGGTGGTGACGAAGTGGGGACACCGTGCCTTGATGCTGCTGCTGATGCTGATGCTGCTGGTGGTGACGATGACGATGCTGGTGCGACTGCTGCTGTTGCCGTGAATGCTGAGACCGGGCCTGCGACCATGAGGACGAAGCGGGGGCCACGTGAACAGACATGGGCTCGGGAGAACCTACAGAGTGCACGGGAGTAACCGAGCCATTCCCAGGTGGAGGTGGTGGTGCTGCCGTCACCAACCCACCAACACCACCGGAGGAGGAGATGTTGCCGAAGATCTGTCCGAGCATCTGGAGCATATGGAGCTCTCGCGTGTGCTCGGCCTCGCGCCGCCTGTCCTCCTGCTGCAGACGCTGCTCCTCCAGCTTGTAGAAGTTCTCCTCGGCCTCGGCGCTCTGCTCCAAGAAGCGCTCCATCAGCTTGTCCAAGGGGAGGCTGGCCACGCGCTTGCGGCCCCGCCGGCACAGTCTCGACGAGGCCGAGGTGGAGGATGTGGAGGGGAGCACTCGAGGAGGAGGCGGAGCGCTGTTGATGGTTGGCTTCACTGGGACACCTGCAGGAGCACACATGGACATGTGTTAAGAGATTTAGCTACAAGCAAATGGACAATAAAGCATTCTACCAGGCACTCTGAACTTTACAACACTCAGCCAGAGTCAAATTCTTCGCATGTGTTTGTCCACTTGAAAAAAAAGCTGACCTGGATTCTGCCGACTCATGTTTGTTTGCATTCTTTTCTATTGCAGGGAGAGACACACAATCACTGTTTTAGGGAACTCCCCAACTAAATAAAGCGGCATTGACCAGGAAAAACTTTTATCATTAAAGTTTGTTGAACATGGTTACATTTTATTCTCTTATATAGATTCAGTGATTTATATATGGTCTGCATTCAAGTTGGCCATCTAAAATTTCGTTTGGATGAATGGGTCTGGTAGGAATAATAAAAAAAACAAACATAATGTGCAAGACAAAAGTACAAGGCACACTTACTTCCCACGGTCACGGGGATGGAGTAGGATGGGTACTCTATCTTCACTGTGTGCGCTGGGAAGTCAGTGGAAGGCGGCATGTAGGAGTCGGACGACTGCTCGGTCCCATCGCCCTCCTCCTCTGTCCCGTCCATCATCTCGTCTCCCACGGCAACGCTGTCAATCATATCCTGTGGGTCCACGGGTAATCGGTTGCCCAATATCCGCTCCATCTCCTCGAAGAACTTGCACAGCTTACGGTACTGTCCATTGTTTTTCTTGAAAGCATCCTTGGCCTGGTAGTACTGCCTTTTTAGGCTCTTCACGCGTATCCTGCACTGATCAGGTGTCCTGTCGTAGCCCATGTCTCCCAGACGGCTGGCCACGTCTCGGTAGACATGGCTGTTTCTGAAGTTACCGTCCAAGGCAGTCTGCACGTCGTGTTCCCCCCAAATGTTGAGCAGTGCTCTTGTCTCCGAATCCGTCCACAGAAACCCGCGTGTTGGATTCATCAGCATCATTGTTCGGACAGTATCCCGGTTGTCTCGACTGTGTAGCTAAATTGGTATTCCAGTAAGCGACAAAAAGCGAAACAAATCCCCTGCTACTACTTCTTACATCAACAACACGGTATAGCAAACAAGGCTAACTGGCTAGCTAAAGAAAATTCTCATTACCAAGCAAATTCTCTACCCTTGCCATTATCCAAGCATACATTACGAATAACTACACCTTTACGATGTCCACATTCTTCAAAATTTCGCGCAAGTTTATCTTGCAACTTCAGACAAACACTTTGCATTACATAGGGTAGCTTGCTGGCTACATTTCATTGAACTCCACACCACTGGGTCCTCAAAACGTCACTAACATGGTGCACCTCGTCATCGATGAAAACATGTCCGCTCAAGGTTTTGGGATTTACAGTACGCTGAGCCAGACATACATTTCACTGAATGGACATAGCCTAGGCCTACGACTACAGTGAGCGCAAAAAAGCAAGCCTTTAGTAAATCATGCTGCTAGATGTTTTGGCAACTTACCCCTGCTGAAATGTAGCCTACAGTGTTCATTTCCCTAGTAGCAGTGCATTGCCAAAGAATTAACACCAGACCACTATTAACATGTCCACAGTTACAGTTTCATTGAGGGCTGCTTATTCTCGACTGTCATACCTTCATCTCCCAGACAGAGCCAATGTAAAGTCACTGCAATGGCTACAGTAACGATGCAGATGAGTGAAGCTCCATAATAATGCATTTGGGCAGCTATTCTGAGCTCGTGGGACTATGACAGCCATGCAACAAACGACTCGCGACCATGTTCTTCTTACCTATCAAATGAGGGCAATTCACAACACCGCCAACCAAAGCGACTACTCGTTTTAGGTTTATCATGGGTCAAAGGAACTTTAGCTGGGCTGGGAGCAGCCAACAGCTAACCAAACCCGTCAACTCCGAGAATCACCCAACGCCTGGATTAGCCAATCAGAAAGCGGGACAAAGCCCCTGACTTTCCAAGTGCTGGCAAGTAAACTATGGAACTCTTGAAGAGACACCCTGATAAACAGCAACATACTATTTTACATTGAGCATCATGTCCGGTCCCCGAATGTCCCACGAATGTGTGACACACCAAATGACCGTTTTCTTGCCCATGCTTTTGACATGACATGTAACATTGATATTCTGAGTAGTTTACAGGTGATTTGTTTTGGCCCCTCCTTTGAAGGCAAGTTCCTGTTTCGTCACTCATCGCGGCTCAAGAAACAGCGACAGAAGAGAACCGTGCTACCAGTTGATGGCTAATTAGTTGCTCAACATTCCAAAAGATACTTTGTTTCGAGTTTGGACGGCGAAAGATTGTTAACTTGTAGCAGCTTTGTTGTGGAATAGCGTACGCGCGTGTTCTGCCGTCATGCGTTCTTCAAAAACTTGTTTCAGTAGCTTGGCATTGTCCCTCAAATCAAGGTGTTTTTAAATGAGATCCACGCACAGTGCTCAGTTTCTTGACCTGCCGCTGAGAAACAGCGGGTCACGCCAAGGACCATGCCTGAACCAGGGAAGATGAGGAAGCCCGACGTGAAAGTTGTAATACTTGGTGACATGAACGTAGGAAAGACTTCGCTTCTACACCGATACACCGAGAGAAAATTCAAAGACACTATCAGCACTGTTGGCGGAGCATTCTTCTTGAAGCAATGGGGACCCTATAACATCTCCATCTGGGATACCGCTGGTAAACAACCATTTTCAATAAGGTGCAAGAAAAGTAGTAAGAAGGGCCTGTGACATTTCACGCCACTTGGCTATTCTTTGTTAGCCGCTGTGTTCTGCCTCTGCTCCTCTGTGCTGTTTACTGTGTTTAAATGTGAGAGATTAGCCAAAGGAGTAGTTCTAAGTATCTACCTGTTGTTGAGTTGACAAGGACCTCGTGACTTGACTAGGCCACTCAACAACAGGACAAGACTGTGCTAGGCTACAAACTTTAAAAACACTCACTCCTGAAGCTGGCAAGAATTTGGAAGTGTCTTTTGGACATGGCTGGTTTCCGTCCCAAATTTTATATGGGTCACCTATAAATAGACATAAGGAATGGCTTATGGGAAACAAGCATACTGTTTATAGGCAGACTATTGCACTTTGTGAATAATCAAAAAGAGATTTTTTTTAGTCAGGACTCACTTTTTTTAACATTCACCTGTGATTTGGAATCCAATTTATTGTTACTTGAGAGGCAGTTGTGGGTTTATTACCTCTGCATCAAGCCTCACAAGTCAAGGCAGGTCTCATGCCTTCAAACAAACACTGCTCATAACAGTTCAAAAATTCTTAGGTGGTCAAAGTGGGTGAAGTGAGAAGGACATATTCACCTTAGATCACTGGTCGTGTCCGTCCAGTGTTAATATTAAAGCCAGGCTACATAGGCTAGTAGGACAATATTAGGCCTACCATGTTAAGGCAAGTATTTCTCACACTTTTCAGACCAATGTCTAAAAAACAGCTTAAACAAGTGGAAAGTTCATGCTGCTGTGTGTTGTTTATGCTTAATGCGATGGTCAGCAATCCTAAGCGTGATCCAGACCCAACCAAGGGCACTCTTGTCAAGCAGCTGACCTCATTCTGCTGTGTGTATGACAACAAGAAACAGAGAGCATTGAACTTGGACAAACATTAACAGCAGTCTTATTTGTTTGTTCCCGAGCCAGAGGGCATTGATATGGGGCGTCAGGCAGTGAGCATGAAATGCTCCTTGCACACAGTTCTTTTCATTGTTGTTTGCTTCTAGGTTGGTGAACACTAGATAACACATGCATGGAAAAAGGGGGGATGAACTTCATGTGACTCCTTGGCAAATGGCTGGGCCTTCTTTCGCCATATGTTGTGAAATTGCCAGACCTCAATCTCTTAAAGGTCTGCTGTCTAATACAAATTATCGAACTTTTTTCTAACAAATTATATAACAGTTCTCACAACTGAGTGAATGCACCCTGTCACAATGAGTGGAAAAATTAGACATTTCATCGGCTAAGCTTTATGTCCTTTTGTTGAGTGAAATCGCTCAATATGATGCATGTTGGTTGGACGCTGTTTCATGACCATGCAGTATGATCATAAAATGTTACATTTATAGTCATTAGGAATACTTGAAGTTTATGGCAGAGGTAAACACTCATAAAAAAATGACAAGTCTGTGAACAGGCGACATGCATATTGATAATGATCATAAAAATGTCCCAGACTTGACTTAAGATCCCCTCACTCCCCCCCTCAGGTCGTGGTAGTTTCCCAGGAGGTCAGTGAGGTTAGCCAGGGTCAGGGTGTGGTATGGCATGTTGACCTACTCTACACATGAGAACGCTTCAGTCTTGGATCATTTGCTATGTAGCTTTGAACTTGAAGGCGTTTTTGTCCAACAAAATACCTTCATGTGTTTTTACCCTCTTTATTGGGTAAAGGTTGTATTTAGATGGACCACATATCTAGTTTTTGTTAGAGTGGCTCAAATAAGGATTGTAGACATAGTGCATGCCTTACTGAGACGGCACGAGTAGAACAAAACCCCTATTCCTAATCTAGATCTTTCTCACGTAGGTTGGGATATAAATTGACCACATTAGTCAGCATAGCAAATATGTGGTGACACATGTAGCCTACTTTTTTGGCTGTTCAACTGAGGATTGTTCTCCTTCAGCCTTGCTTTGGGGAGATATACAGAGTGTGACTCATGGCATGAGTCGTCCAAAGGGTAATGGGTTGTGGTTGCTCCCAGTGATAAAGAGACCTAGGCTGAATCCAAAATGTTCGCTTTTGAACTGAAACAATACGACTTGTGCCCAGTGTGGTGAACAATACATGTTTATACGTTCGGTAGCCTGACCAGGGACTGAGGTTGCAAATTTTCAATCTGGCTAGAAATAGTTTATGTACCACATACACACATGCTGTCATGACTTTGTCGTGGCACTGTGCTCTGCACTGTCCCTGTCAAATAAACTACAAAAAAGTGAACATCCTGGACACTACCACAGACATCGTAACAGGACATGAATGCCTTGGACTGTTGTGGTATGATTTGTGTGTGCCCAATGGGGCAACAACATGACGTCCTCTGCTCTTTTATCATTGCGTGTGTCGCAGATGGCCAGTCCACAAATGTGCAATGTGTGAATAGTGACTTTATGCCATATGTGAAAGACTATTTTGGTTTCTGTTCTTCTTTGGTAAGGGGAACGGAAAAAGAGAGCGCATGTTGGGATTGTGCAATTGTCACAGCACTGAGTCCACTGGTCTAAATAAATAGCAAGTCATGAGAGCTGTTACAGGCATGGTGCTGTTGAAAAAATGAAGGCCACCACCTTACAACCAAAAAGTATCAGAAAACATGCACCTTTTGGCCCCAAATATGTGTAGTTTCATCACCTGTAACTTACCAGCTGAATATCGAGCATGCTATGCACCCTTTCTTTTTAAAGAAGAGAGGAGGGAGAGCGCTGCCTTGGGTCTCAATCAAGTGTAGTGCAGGTGCTCTTCAAGGGAAAAGGGCATCAGAAACTTCAAAGTAAAGGAGGGTCACTGTAAACGAGGCAACACTGCTATTGGCACATGCAATGCACTCTTCTGAATATCTGGATTATAGGCCTGCTATTGTTATGGTTGGAGGTTATTGTGATTGTGTGATTGGCACAACAATGACGTCTAATCCCTATTAATGACCAAGAGTTATTTCAGTGGTTTTGGACCTGGTCCAACTGGGAATTCATTCACATTCATTTGTGGCTTTCTATGAATCTGAAAAGTCTACACATAATATGTCAACCAGAAAGGAGAAAGTTTAAATGTGAATCATCCCAAATGCTGAGTGACGGCAGTGATGGGTAGCCTGGATTCAGATGTTACAATCTAATATAGCCTATTCCAAATTACCAGCTTTTACCTGCCCAAATTGACAGGTTTTTTTTTTTGGACTATGTGGCGCTGGATTCTAGCTTCTGAATCCCGGTTGCCCATCATTGGGTGATGGAGTATACAAAGTACACTATTGGCATTTTTAAAGAACACAACCCACTCACAATGACTGGCACTACTTGTTACAGCATGAAGTCAGCAAAACACGTGTTGCATCAGGCCTTCAGTCATGCTTCTGGCATACACCATTATCGTGCTACTACGAGTGAATTGACACCATGCGTTCACATGGATGGCTTCCTGTGGAAGTGTGATGTCAAAGTCTGATTTGTGCTCCTGAGGCAATGTCACCCCCTTGTCACATGCCTATCACTACTATTGGGACACGCAGAGGTAGCACGTAGTGCATGGAACGGCAGGCAGCCAGACCGAGTGGCCAGTGTGTGTGTGTGGGCGTGGGTCAATGACATTGCACTTTCTCCCACTTGTCACATCCTGTTTTCTCTCTTTCTATCTGTACGTGTGTCTGTCTGTGTGTCTGTATGTCTGTCTGTGTGTGTATGTATGACAGAGCCTGCACAGCATAGAGCCTGCACAGCATATTTCAGTGCTAGCTAAGCACCTCTTGACTTCCTCAGCCTTCTTAAAAACCAGCAGCCTCGAGCTTCTACTACACATTTGGGATCTGACTGAAACAAAAAAGGGTCTTTCTTGGATCCCAAAAAACAAAAACGGCCACTAACAAAAGAGCTAGTCTTGTTCGAGACTCAGAACCACCCAGCCACCTTCCTCCCTTCACTGCCTTTTGATTCCCATTCACTCTTGTTTTGGCGCTCCAAGCTTTAGAGAGTTGGAGACCCTTTTAAAGCCGTCCAGACAGCCCTGCTGCTACCGCTGTTCCTACTGCTCTTTCTGCCGTCGGTGTTGTTGTTGTTGGGTCATGCTGGCTGAGGTTGAATTGAGGCGGCTCCTGTCCTGTGTGCGCCGTCCAGGCATTTATGTGGCCGAGGTGGCAGGGTGGAGTGCCTCTCCGTTTAGGAAGCCTTTTAAATCCCTCCAGACACCGCTACTGCTGCTGCTGGTGTTGCTGTTGTTGGGCCGCCACACTGGTTGAGGTTGAAGTGAGCCGGCTGGTGTGAACCGAGGTACTACCCAAACTGCTCTTTGGTCAGTGGTTAGTGTTATGGTGCAAGGGCTAAGGTTTTGGCTAGGGCTGTCTTAACAATTTACTGGACAAATCGGCCTATTTTGATGGAGCACTGTCTCCTGTGTACAGTGTGTGTGCCATCCAGGCATTAGTGTGGCTGAAGTGGTAGGATGGCATCTGAGGAAACACAAGCATATTCTCTCTCTCTCTCTCTCTCTCTCTCTCTCTCTCTCTCTCTCTCTCTCTCTCTCTCTCTCTCTCTCTCTCTGCTCTCTCTCTCTCTCTCTCTCTCTCTCTCTCTCTCTCTCTCTCTCTCTCTCTACTCGCTCACTCGCTCGCTCTCACACACACACACACACACAAATACTCCTCATATGTCAAACGTTTGCACAAAGGCTGGCCCTCAGACTGGCTGCACACGGCCATGTCCAATGCCCATGCAGGCCCACGCCTCACAAGCTTCCCCTCCTCAACAATGGGCTCCCTGTGTGCAAAACAACACATTCAGCAGCTTTTTGCTATGCTTACCTGTGTGTGCATGTGTGTTGCGTTTTTGCTGAATGCCTGAACTGCCACACAATGACGTGCTTATTCATGTTTTGACTGAAGTGTGTTAAAGTGATGTCATCGGTGTGGAACTCCGATTTCCATGGGTTGGCCATGCATTCTGGTACAACAGATGGTAGTTACATGGACACACACATTCTTATGTCTCCATCCATGTAGCAAGTATCTGCTGTCTCATTGCTCTATCGCATTGCCTCTCTGTGGGCCCGTAATCGTATTGTGTGTAGATCTTTGCACTTGCATGGTATTTCATAGAAAGGATATTGTAAAATCATACACAAGTTTTACAAGTTTTTTACAAATTTCACAAGATTTTTGCATGACTGTGAATACGGATATAAATTTTGGTAAATTTACTCTTGAAAGTGGCCCCTTTATTCATACTAGTGTAACCTAATAATTCTGTATGAGAAAAGTACAAATTATGTCATTCACAGATGTGAATGATAAAATTACTTTCTTTGTATGCTTCATATAATGTTTGTTCATATATTAATTCTGTACTATGAGAAAACGCCAAAAAGCGAGTAGATCCATGGCATATATAGTTCTTTACCATGTTTTCCGTATGGGATGGCTTACTCTAAGCAACTTGTTGTGGTTTTCCATCCTTAAATAACATTTCCAAAATCATATAGTAGATTCTCAGTCCATAATAGTCCTACATAGGCTAAAAAGTTGCTTGAAAAGAGAAAAAAACTTTTCTTCACCAAGGCACTCCAAAAAGTATAGTTAGAAATGTCTTTATTATTATGACATGTCCATTAAGGACTTTAAAATTGCCCACGCGTAGCGGCAGTTGAGCCTTCTTCAGTCCTACATAGGCTGCTGGCGCACTGTCCAGTTTTCAGGTCACTTCAGTCTTGACTTAAGTTTGAAGACACAATTCTGCTTTTAGGGCAGAGTTCCCCCAACCTTTTTTTTTTAAAACTTGGGGCCTGATTGACATTTTCACTAATGTTACTGTACATGGCCTACCTCTGAACAAATAGATAATACAAATCAAATAACTGGTCAGCACTGCAGTAACACACCCGCATAAATATTTTTGGGATTATTTTTGAAAATGGTTTCAAGGCCCACTTGGAATACCTTTGCAGCCCACCAGTGGGCCCTGGTCCACATAATGAGAATCACGGCTTTAGGGAAACTGAATAGCGAATGAACTTAGTCTTGTTTGAAGGGCACAATGTCTACAGTACACAAATGCATGTTCCCCGCATTAGATTTTTACAGCATATTAAATGGTCATATTTCAGTTATCGAAGTTACATATTTCACAGGATATTTAGATGTGTCTGCATTTAATGTGATTATGTGGTATTAGTCTTCTGTGCCATTTCCCTATTTTTCTCAGCCTTAGTATAGTTTCTTTTAGTGTTTTCCTACCCTGCTTCGCAATGGAGGAAGTAGACCTGAGTTGGTGAGAAATGGATACCCATCACTACTATTAGTCCCAACAGACCTTTTTGTCATTTCATTTCCTCTTTTATATATATGTGTGCGTGGTGCGTAATGTTTTGAATTGCTTGAGTATGAAATTATTTTTTGAAGGGTGTGGGGGCAAGGGTGGTATTCGTTCTTGTTGTTCTTGATAAAGATAAAAAAGCTAGAAAAAATTGAAAAAGTGTCTAGTGGATAACATTGGTAAGTGGAAAACTCTTCTCTCTCTCCTCTCCTCCCCTCCTCTCCTCTCCTCAGGTCGTGAGCAGTTCCACGGGCTGGGCTCCATGTACTGCCGGGGGGCCTCGGCCGTCATCCTGACCTACGACGTCACCAACTGGCAGACGCTGGCCGAGCTGGAGGACCGCTTCCTGTCGCTCACCGACACCGCCAACGGGGACTGCATCTACGCCATCGTGGGAAACAAGGCCGACCTCACCGACTCGGGCTCCCACCATCGCGGCTCAGACCATCACCCGACCAACCAGGATGGAGCAGGGCACCAGACGCAGGCGGAGCAGCAGGGACTTGGCACAGAGCTCCAGCCCACCGGAGGTGGAGGTTTGGGAGGAGGAGGAGGAGGAGAAGGAGAAGGAACTGGTGACACTTCGGCCCCGGTCCAGAAGCAGGTGAGCCAGGAGGACGCCCGGGCGCTGTACAGCCGCGTGCTGCGCTACAAGGGCATGGAGGACCGCGCGTGCCCGCCTGCCGAGCGTCTCTGCTTCGAGACCAGCGCCAAGACGGGCTACAACGTGGACACGCTGTTCGAGACCATCTTCGACATGGTGCTGCCCTCCATCCTGAAGAAGAGGAGCCAGGGGGAGCCCTCCACCGTGGACCTGGAGGAGTGCAGGGTACCCAGCAAGAGCACTAAGGGTGGCTGCTGTTAGGGATTGGCTGGAGGGATGGGGGGAGGGTCCTGCAGGGTCAGGCCACCAATCAAAACCCGTTTTTTTGTCGGATGTAATGTGGGACAGCTTGGCGAATCTGATTTTGACCATCAGGGTCAAAGACCAGGGTCGGGTCACCAATCAAAAGCCATTGTGAGGAATTTCAGTTGGATGTAACATGGGACAGGTGGTTGCCAAAGCTGATGGTTGACTATCATGTTCAAAGACAAGGGTCGAGTCACAAATCAAAAGCCATTGTGCGGAATTTCAGTTGGGCGTAATGAAAGAGGTTGCCAAAGCTGAGGGTTTACTACAGTGGTTCTTAACCTGGGGTGCGGGCACTCCCTGAGGGTGCGTCAGAAATAGGAGGGGGTCCACGGAATTTTGATTGTGTTGAGGTTGTCACAAAAAAAATTCTTCAGAACATTATAATTACGCCAAATCAAAATAAGAATGTTTTGGTCCCCATTTCAAGTCATGGGTTGGGAGTTGTCTGGGGGGGGGCGGGGGCGGGGGGTGGAGATTAAGAACCACTGGCTTCCTCTCAGGTTTGAAGACCGGCTTGCTATCTGGTTGATGTGTACATGTAAATGGCAATGCCATGGTTTAGGATTGTATTTTGGTTGCCGATGAGGATCGAGGGATTAGCGTCAGTTGAAAGACCTGCTTCTTTCTGACTGATGCGTACATGTCAATCACAGAGTGCTTGAGGACTGGTGTTGCGAGTATTTTGCCACTGTAAACAGAACATTGACGATGCCTTTACTGTCGCACCTCCAGACTGTTGAAATAATCACATCATGGACATGTTTGAAAAAAGAGACATTGTCTTTATTTCTGTGTAGTGGAAATGAAATTGAAGAAATAAGTGCACATTTCATAAGATTTAGTTTTTTTGCCTTAAGAACAGTATTGTGGAGAGAAAAAAAGAAACAAAGCAGACTTGTGTATAAATGAGACACGCTGCCAATCAGTCACTGAAGTACTTTTCTTGTTGAATGTTAAGGGACTAGAAAGCACTTAAAAGGGCCTGCATATGAGATGACACTGAATGACTTTCCTATTTTGAGGAAAAAGGTTTTTTTAAATGAACAGTAAAAAATTGCTTGAAATATGGAAATAAAACATGTTTTTCAAAAAAAGTTTTATCCATGCAATGTATCACAATAAATGCTTGTACTTTGCTCAAGAGACGCTGGTAGATTTTTTCACTAGCTCTATAAAATATTTTTTTTCATTCTCATAAGTATATTCAATTCCATGACAGTCTCGAATTGACTGGTTATGTACAGCTACTAGGAGTTATGGGGTCATGTACTAAGCATAAATCAAGTATACCGGCAAAACTATTATCATGGAACTGTAAGGGAATGCTTTAACAATTACAAATATGGATATAATGCGTATTACAAAGACATTTTTCTGAAGGACATTTTTTAAAATCCAATCCTAGAAATTAAACAACCCGTGGGGAATCCTTGAGAAAATTGTAGTGTTTATCCTTTGCAAACACTTCATGCTTGATTGAGGATGTTTAAAAATACTTTGAATAATAAAACAGCTAAGCAAAGGCAACTTGCCAAGCTACCTTCTTGGCACTTAAAGGTCTTTGGAAGGAGAAATAACTGTTAAACGCAGAGCAGATGTTTTGTGCTACACACCTCAATTCTTTTATGCATATGTTTTGCAGCTGGAAATCCCATATGTGCTCTCTATCTATGCAGGTGATATCAGCCATCTGTAGCCAAATTGTCTGCAGAGGAGCAGTTGATCCATTCCATTATCCAAACTCCTGTGGTCTACTTCTGCTTGTGGCCTCGCACTTTGCTGACGCCCTACCTCTGGAGAAGTTTTCCCCGGGTCAGCCTAAGCACAGCAAGGGGGGGGTTGATTGTAAATCAGAAAACTTCCTTTTGAATTATGCTTTTGCAAGATATTGAATTGAACTTCTATCATCATTGACAGCAATCCAAATGTCATTATCTCATTTGCGATAGGGATATTTGAATTGGTAAAAGCCCTCAAAAGGATAGGAGGAACTAGCTTTACATTCATCCCTGGACATTTCGACAATCCACTTGAGCCTTGCTGATAAGCAATGCCCTTTATCCAGAGTCCACTGTTAAAAACAATAAGGCAATAAGGTAAAACCAGGGCAGGTGGCAACACTGGTGAGGGTACAGACTACAGACATGCCCAATCCACCTCATCAAGTCCTGCCCATTTCATATAATTTTGTGCTCAGAATTTCCACTCTACTAATTCTGGCTAATGGTCACCGTTGAAATCTTTGGTCATCACTGCAGCACAACCGGATATCCGGTCATCCGGTGTGCAATCCAATGGTAGCATCGCAGCACCTGTGTGACTGGTGGATTATAAAGTGGATACGTTCTGATGCTGCACTAGAGGCAGGGCTCCAGACTAACTTTTTGCACTGGTTGCACTGGTGCGCCTAAAAATTTTTTTTAGGTGCACCAGCACAAAATTTAGGTGCACCCAAATGTTCACCCCCCCAACACACACACACACGCACGCACGCACGCACCCCAGCTTTATAATAATAATAATAATAATAATAATAATAGGCTAATAAAAAAGCAATAGGCCTTATAATATAATAATAATAAGAAGAATAAGAATAAGAAAAAGAATAATAATTAATGAAATTATTATTATTTTAAAAGACCTGGAGCCTTCCATGTGCTAGAGGCTAGTCTTCCAAATGTGCTCCTCAAAAGACATGACAGTAGGCTACATAACTACCACGTCCTGGCTACAAGTAGGCCTAAGCTAGCCTAAGCTTTAATTTTCAGCAATAAGGCTACACACAAGCACAGATATGGATGGATAGATGGATAGATAGATAGATGGATGGATAGATAGATATTTTTCAAACCCTGTTAAAAATGTCATGATTTTTTAAATCATTAGACACTAATAGCCTATGTTTACAGGTGAATTGGGTTTTGTAGACTATTTCCCCATTTTTGAGCGCTCTCCCTCTGCATGATGATTGGGTATCGTAGCTGCGCTATGAACAGACACGAGAGCACAATTTCGTGAGCGCTTCTCCCACCTATCGCTCTCGTGCTGTCTCAAGGTGCATGAACGATGGCTTGCCGACAGATATTCAGTTTGGAGTCGCCATCAAAAAACTCTCACTGAAGTCCCGAGAGACTAGCCTGTCACCTGTTGTTTGGTCAGCTCTCCTCGCGGTTGAAACGGACCATTGTGTTTACAGTGGTATCCGAGGTGAATTGGGTTTTGTATTTCCCCATTTTTTAGCGCTTTCCCTTTGCATGATGATTGTGGTATCTTAGCTAGCACTACGACAGGACAGCACAATTTTGTGCGCTCACTCTCTCGTGCTGTCTCAACGTGCATGAACGACAGATAGGCAGTTTGGAGTCGCTATCAAATAACTCTCATAGAAGTCCCGACAGCGTGTCACCTGTTGAATGGCCAGCTCTGCACGCGGCTGAAGCGGACCATTATTATCCGCGCACCCGTCTGCGTTTATGTGATCAGTGGCCGATGTTTAATATATCCTCAAGCCATCTCGTTTTTCCCCGTGATTGTAACCCCCTCGTCCGTTTCAAAACTCCCCTGGTTGAGAACACAAACTCGCGAGCACACGTGAACTCGGATAGTTTAGCGAAGTCGAACATTTTATTCTGAAACATCGGGCTGCCTCAGCGAGAGGAAGGGGGAGAAAGATAGTTCAGCGGAGTTGAATGACGCATTGACACGTTTTATTGTGTGATGGGCCAGTTACAGTAGGCCTACTGCAGAATGACTATTAATTGTATGGCCATTAAAACGGGTGTTTAGCATTGGCAATTCATTTTGTTCTACTGATGGCTGGTCGCACCGGTGCGCCTAAAAATATTTTTTAGGCGCACTATGGAAAAAAATGGGCGCATGTGCGACCAAATTGGTCGCACTCTGGAGCCCTGACTAGAGGCCACAAGTATGTAACAGTAATCCAGGGGTGGGAAACCTTTTCCATTCTAGGGACCACTTCAAATTTTATGAAGCCCTCCTAGGGCCGTACTATGAACACAAACCAGGATTTCCCTCTTCATTTTAGGCCTATATTGAGGGCGGCCACCTTTTCAACAGACCCCACCTTCACTAGGTCCCCTGAAAATACAGTATCTTAATAGTATTGCGAATGTAATTTCTAACATTTCTAACATACTTCATGTGAAACTGCATAACATTGAAATTATGTCTGGGGCCAGATAAGAATGCCTCAAGGGCCGTAAACGGCCTTTGAGACATAGGTTCCCCACCCCTGCTGTAAACTAAAGAGGGTTGAGTGTTTATCAAGTTTGGAAGCGTACACCTGATGGTAGGGGAGTGGGTGGATTCGGGAATGCACTGTACTAGCCCTTTTCTGTGTTGTATTGAAATTGGGTCCTGGACTCAACAAGCTGACTTTCAAGGGCACATGTCATATTACATCAGGCAGTGGTGTGGAAGACCACCTGGAACAGTTTGTCCTTAATATAGAGAACATCATTGAGTCAATGTGCAGAGTGTGCATCAGTTGAACTTGTTTAACCTGTTTTGTGAACTTCTGGCAATATACAGTACACTATCAAATCAGCAGAAATATGTTATGGAATAACTGAAATAAACAAAGCCACAGGGACACAAATCCTAACAAACAAAAAGCATGTATTTTGTTGTTATTCAAGTAGTACACTAACATTTGACACATACTCATAAGGTAGCACTCAAATATACCCCACATAATTACACATCATAAACAGCCACAGGAACAGATTACAGGTACTGTATGTGCCATTAAAAACAAATTTCAATTTACAAGTAGAAACAAATCAAATAAAAATACACAGAATGTTGTGGCATCATTGTTTCTGGGCACTTTTAATTCAACCTGATCAATGTACACAAGAACACAACTCTACATGATTGATGTTGAGACTGTTGAGCAATAGTTGCAAAAATACAAACCTGGCATTAGAGCTCTGTCAGCTTGAGTTTGGGTAATAATATCACATGGAATCATTTCAAATTTCACCAGAGTTCACCCCTAACATCTGTAATTGCTTCTGAATAATGCAGGCCTGGACCCAAATTACAAAATAAGGACATGGGGATGGTAAGATCAGGCTAGCACAATCCAGGCACCCAGGAAAGGGTTAACCAATGCAAGACCTGCAGGCCAGATGTTTATGGCTGTCTTGGGAAAGCACACTGACTTTAGGAGTCCACTGTCTTTCCTTAGAAATCACTGCTGGCACATGCACACACACACAAGATGCACATATGTACAGTATGTCAGGCCTAATACCACACGTTGGGTTGAAGCTTGGAGTAGTCCGATTACTGTGAGAGCACCCAAAGCTTTAATTTATATGTGTAGGCACATTACATACTTTAGTTATGCTGGATTGCATTCAGGTTTTAAACTCAAAGAAGACAACAAAGCTCCTTCTACAATAATCATTAACAATACTTGTCTATGGTGAAATATATACTTTTTGGGCCTACCTGTTGTAATCACACCACGTGTATTCTTAGTGTGACCTCAAGAAATAAACAAAGAAGAAACGGATCAGTGCAATTTGTGTAAAAGTACGTAAATGATGAAATTGTTAGAAGCCCAGATCAGATCTACAGCGTAGTGGACTACAATGGAACTTATATTTATATAGTAATAATAATAATAAAAAAACACTTTTACTCATACGCAACAATACAAGCAATGTAGGGGACGTGGATTACGAAATGTACTGTATATTTTACGGCTTTAAAATGAGTACTGGACTTTGAAACTCGGAGCAGATTAGTAGAAAGCATAACAGACTGAATAGCCGGAGTAGGGAGGTTCTGATATCTTTCTTTCAAATTCTTGATTTCAGAGCAAAATGCAACCAAGTGAACCCAGGCATTTGCTGAAATGCCTCCAAAACGACCTGGAAACAATCTCTTGCATCCTGTTTATCATTTTCGTCTACTGTACTTCAAAGACTGCTTTGACCAGGAGCCTAGCTAGAGCTAGCCTTAATTTAGTTATAAAAATATAATTAAGATCGGAAGGCTACTTCTTAATACTCTAACTTTTACAGTTGTATTCGGAACCTTAAATGACCCATTTCCTCAACTCCGGCAATGCACAATTTAATGTCTAAAGGTCATTCTGTCCATCTGTGAACGTTTGTCCTGAAGGTCACTGAAGTCTACAAGTGGATCACTGTTGCTATACAGCGACTGCATGAAAAGGAGCAATGTGGAAAGATTCCTTTAGATAAAACGGGTAAGGCAACATGAAAAGCAGTGCATACATACGAGCATCTTTGGTTTCAGCTGTATTTCTTTGTGGTTATTCAAAATCATCAATTTAATACATAGCTGAGGTAATAAGTTAGACAGGAAGCACCATTTTCAATTATAATCATAATAAAAAAGTTAAAAAAAAAATTGTGACATTTTTACATACATTTTTTCTTAGGGGACGGCATTGATGGAAAAGTGGTTGATACACTTGCAAAAGTTCTCTTAAGGCACAAGTATACACAAATGGCATATGTATAGGCATCGTGTGTGTGTGTGTGTGTGTGTGTGTGTGTGTGTGTGTGTGTGTGTGTGTGTGTGTGTGTGTGTGTGTGTGTGTGTGTGTGTGTGAGAGAGTTCTCATAAGGCACAAGTATACACAAATGGTGCTAAAACACTGGTGTGTGTCTGTGTGAGTGTGTGGGTGTGTGTGTGTGTATGCATGTGTGTTCTTTGGACGGTGGAAACAGGATGCGATACACAATAGTCAGCGTGTGTGTGTGTGTGTGTGTGTGTGTGTGTGTGTGTGTGTGTGTGTGTGTGTGTGTGTGTGTGTGTATGTGTGTGTAGTATGAGTGTTTGCGTGTGTAAGTTTGCGTTGATGGACACTGAGACATCCAACGCTGGTTGCCTCCTCCGGATTCCTCACAGGTTCTTCATGCAGACCTGGCATCGGCTGAGGCGGCCGAGCTGCTGTCCGGCCTTGAGCGTCTCGCTCTTGGGCGAGCTGTGGAAGTCCTGGTCGATGGTGGTCAGCCAGAAGCTGTACTCGTTGGCGAAGAAGTGGCACGTGCCCTTGACGCCGTTGCACTCGATGAAGGGGGTGGTGCGGAAGTCCTCCAGGCAGGAGCCCGGAGACACCAGGGACTGGCCGCCGCCCTCGTCTCCAGCACCAGTGTGCTGAGAAGGGGGGAAAGAGAGAGAGAGAGCAGAGAGAGAGCAGAGAGAGAGGACATTAATCAGTAACAAGCATACAGTAGCATATATGTGTAGCACATAGACACTTAGGGACTGAAGTAAAAATGCCTCTGGTGGAAAAAAGTAACATGAGCACAGAGACACCAGAGACTGGCTTCTACCCTCGTCTCCTGCCCAAGTGTGTTAAGAGAGGGAGAGAGGAGAGAGGGGGTTAGCCAGAATCAGGGACATGTGACTATTCCTGGAAAGGCTATGTTGTGTACGTTGTGTAGTTTCCTATAAAATATGATATGAACCCCCATTACAATAAACCTTGACACTTAAAAAAGTAACAGCATGCCATGTGACAAACTGAGACAAATTTAACATGAAGAGATTGAGCACAACTTCATTTCATCCCATTAACTCAAATTGCTACTTCAAAGAGCTTTTCCAAGAATGAATGCATTCCAAGAACTAGCAGTGGAGGGATGAGGTGCACAAATTAGCCATGCTTGTATGGGACACAATCGTGGCTTGAGGAGAGACTAACAAAAGGACCTTGTCATGGAGGTTATAAAAAAACGTTGGGTTTTGCGCTAGTGTAGCTCATCTCATCTTCATTATCTCAAAGTCTTTGGCTCTGGACAAAGCAAGAGCTGGGATTTCATTTAACTCATTTAACTCATCAAAATTAAGATCATATTAAGAGAAATGGCACAAATTGGTTTTATTTATGTATCGATACTAACAAGGGATTTTCTGCAAACTGACAGAATTTGGTAACAATTTCAGACTACTGAACGAATCAAATACTGAAAAATTAAGCTTCCAAAATTCTTAATTAAGCAACTAGAAAACATGGCAAAGGCAATAGTTCTAAAACAAAGCTTATGCTTATTTACTTTGTGGTGGGCAGCAAGAAAGTGCCATAGTTTGCCCACCCCTGCACTACACCATTAAATATCTTTTATTCTGTAGTCTTTCTTCCATCAGATTCTCGAGTGAATTAAAAGTTAAAGCACATCATTTACTAGCGCTATAAGATGCGTACACTTGGTTTTCCCTCAAAAGGATGATTCTAGCGAAATAAAACGACTTCACAATCAACCGTGTTAGTGCACAGTTTTCTGACTCTCCAGATGATGACAGGTATTCAGCTATGGACAGCTATTCCCCTCTTTCTCTCCCTCCTAGTCCTTACCATGAGGAAGGAGTATCCGATCCACAGGCTCCTCCATCCCCCGGGGCAGGGCGGGATGCTGGTGTCCTGGCTGTGCACGGCGATGGCCACGGAGGGCGCCTCGCAGACGGAGCAGCGGCTGATGTAGGGCCGGATCTCCTCGGTCTCCACGGGCATCATGGGGATGGGGGCGGTGGTGGACAGCCAGTAGGACTTGTCGTTGCGGCTGCCGTAGTAGCACACGTCGTTGGGGTTGCAGTAGATGAAGGGGATGGTCTTGAAGCGCGGCAGGCACGAGCCCGCCAGACCTGCCGGGGGTTAAGAGTTATCAAGGAAGAAACAAAGGAAAAACAGAAACAAAATCATGTTACACCGATTCTTGAAAGTTTGGCAAAAACATGTCCCAGCAGTAAAATGCTAATTCTGTTGAAAATCAACTAAATTTTCACGAACAAAATGAATCCAGGTAATGGCCAAGGGGTCTGTTACACAAATACACAGTTGTTTGAAATATTTAAGTGTAATTTTATTACTTTTCATGGCTATAAACCTGTCCACACCCTGTAAAAACGCCTGTCCCAAGGACTGGCATCATCATTTCAATTGACTTAAAATACAAAAAATCACTAACAGAATTGAACAATATCACCATGATGTGGAAGACCATATTAAAGTGGTTCTACAGATGTGCACATAGTGCATGTAAAACAATATTTACTATTATTTTCTGATTGCTCAAAATGTGTCCAGCATATTGGTCACCACCGTCAGTTTTTTTCTAAAAGACAATAAAATCAGGTATGCACAAGGTCATTTTCATTACTGAGGACCCCTTTTCAAACCTTTATGTCTACTGCATACTTCACCATCACTGAAGCTCCTGAAGGTTTACTATTTTGTCCTAAATTTGTTAATTTGTTTGGATACTGGAACTGTCCCAACCATAAACTGTCAACACCGTTGGATGTTTTAATAGTATTATATTACATTAATGTTAATTAATATATACTTTCTCAGAAAAGGTATAAAGCACCCAAGAAACAGAGCGAAAATTAAGTGGCTAATGTGAACAAACAATGCATAATATGTAAAAGAGTGTTTTTTTGTCTCACACCGTCAGATGTCACCACCGTCAGATTTTGTTCCGCTCATCATCTTGTTCCATATTTTACTAAATTGTGCTGGTTAATGAAACATTACTAGGCATTTTAGTAATAATTGTGATCCAAAATGATACTCTAGCCACCACTGAGGTGCATTTGGAGGTTTTTTTGTCAGAAAACCTGACGGTGGTGACATCTGATGGAGTTCACCAAAAAACACACGTTTTATATGTTTTTGACATGTTTTAGGAATATGCATACAATAAGTATCTACAGTTATGTTGAATTGTTAAAGTAATTCACTTTAATACAGTAAACATATGTTTTTACTTCTAATTCTGTCTGCCGCTGTTGACAAAACAAGAAAGAAAGAAAGAAAAATGTTAAACATGGGGAGCTTGGGCAACACATTCACTGCACAGCCAAGACCTACATCTATGATAATACACCTCTATATTTTGGATTTGAACAACTTAAAACCTGCCATATTTTCAAGAACCAGTGGCCTACTTCCTAGATAATCTAACTAATGAAGAAAAAACACATGTACAAACATACTGTGCACACACAAACATTAAGTGTTTATGCAAGATGCCATTGACTTGAGAGGGCTATTTATTTTGCTAAATGCAGGTACAAATTAGGCCACTTTCACCACTCTCAGATTACTGTCACCACCGTCAGTTCTTAAGTCACCACCGTAAGAAGGAGTTTTGGACATTTTAAATGAATGTGCTTACAACATTTTCCTTAGGAGTTGTTGAATTATCAAAGTAATAGCCAATTTAAGCCTACAGGAATATTTGTGAAATTACAAAAAATTGTTTGTTCTATTTAGGCGTTAAGTAAGCATCGTATGACGGTACATATTTTAAAATTAGAACACATGAAACAGTATTAAAATAGAACAAAAGTGAATTTTCAACATTTAAAGGCATATGTGTGAACCAAAAAATACACATAATCACTTAAAAACTCCAGATACATATGCAACCAAATCAATACAATTTTAATTACTTTTAATTGTGTCTGGCAGTGTTGACAAAAAACAAGGTGTGATCAGAGAAAAGCCTGATTTCTGAAAAAAAAATACAAAATGGGGAGATTGGCCTTGTGCATTTCTGAAAAAGCCAAGACCTTAGTCAACAAGGATATACCATATAATTGTGTAATTCACTTTTTTTTTCTGTCAACATTACAACCTGTTTTAGCCACTTTCTCAAGAATCAGTGGTTAATTAAATTATTAACATAGGGGATGATCTTGAAGCGTGGCAGGCACAAGCCCGCCAGTCCTGCCAGGAGTCAAGGAGTAACAAGGAGAAAACAAAAACCATACAATGTAATTGCATGTGATAGCAGAAGGTTATATTCCAACACTACAATGATATGTACAGTACAGAAGATAGTGGTTGTGAGTGCGGGCTGAAGATACCGATACTGAAGATACAGGTAAGGGGTGCTTTAAGAATAAAAGGTTAATAAGCACTAATATCAACAATTAGATTTTGCCATTTGGCTGGGAGTGCCTATTTCGGTGCATATTTCACTGTGCTTTCATCATGGTAGTTATTAATATATCTAAAGAAGTGTTGTTCGAATCTTAGGTCTGTTCCATAACAGTGAGGTGGTGAATATTTAAACTTTTACCATATGCAGAGCCATGTAAAAACAACCAAAAGTTGTGTCTCTTAATTATCTATAGAGAAAAGAAGAAGAGTCACCTAGGTCCTGGTTGTGGGCCTTCTCCTGTCCCTCGAAGTACAGCAGGCTGTAGCCATCCCACACCTTGCTCATGCCCTCGGGACACATGGGGATCTGCTCCGACTGGCTGTGCTTCACCAGCAGGTAGCCCACGCTCACACTGCGGCCGGGCATGCCGGCTAGGCCTGGCACACCAGGACGACCCCTTTGACCTTGGGAGTAGAGGAGAAGAAGGAAGGGGCGAGAGTATTAAAATAGTAGAAAAGAAATAATAAGGCCAGCTTCAGTATGAGACACCAAGAACAAGAAACGGACCTTTTTATAGCAAATTCCTCTATCACAACATATTATTTCCGCCCAAGAATGACCTTCTGATTCATGAAATAATTTGTTGTTTCTTTCGACTTTGACTTTGATGTACACAACATGGCTAGCTACAACCATGTTTTGAGTATCTCCACTCAGCTAGAACCAGATGCGGTAATAAACTTGTGGCTAAATCCATTTCTTAATCCACTAGTCTAGCCTGGAATCCTGTAACTGTAATCTGTCTCACTCTAACAAACAAACAAAACAACAATCTCAACTGTACCTTCCAGGCCCTGAAGACCGGGGTGGCCGAGAGTTCCAGGCTCTCCACGGAAACCAGGATTTCCTGTCTGTCCACTGATGCCAGGCATACCTTTGTCTCCCTTGGGCCCCATGAAACCTAGGGTGAGATGGAGATGAAGAGATGAATATGGTTATTATTCAATAACCATTTCCAGAAACAGACACTCAGTATTTAATTGTTTGTGCCAATCTCTTTGTTACATACACAGAACCAGGCACAGACAAAGAGACACCCAGTGATGGAGATAGTTACGGTATTACTCAACAGACGAAGTCAGAACTGTCAAAGAGAGTTTCAAAGACTCTCTTGCTATCTTTGTAACATTAATCACGCCCGCCCACACACACACACACACACACACACACACACACACACACACACACACACACACACACACACACACACACACACACACACACACACACACACACACACACACACACACTTTAGGCTCTACCTAAGTCTCCCGGTACTCCGTCAAAGCCTGGTGCTCCTGGGGTGCCAGCGGGTCCCCATGGTCCAGGGGGTCCAGGTGGTCCCCTCTCGCCGGGCACCTTGATGGGGATGGGAAGAGGGCCCGGGGACCCCGTCTCACCCGGAAAACCTGGTAGTGCAACAAAAAATGGACCAAGGTTTCAATGTCACCATTCAAGCAATCACGAACTACTGTATTTGATCTGGACATTGCAAATGAATGTATATTTATATGCTTTAGCACATGCTAATTTGCCACTAAATTCCAGAGAGTGCAAAATAAATGGACAAAAACATCTTGAAAGGGCTGGCCTTCAAAAGTTCATAACACATCATCCATGTGCATCGAAACAGAGTCATTCGTTCCAAAATGATGTACCGGTACTATCCATTTTGGAACATTTTGGGAAACTGACATTTTTATATTGGGCATTGCATTGAATTGCATTGCAAAATGCATTTTATATAGGTTTAAAAAGTATGTTCCCAAAATATTTCAATGGCAAGAATTCACACATAGCTGATAGGACGTCTGGACAGTCATTTCCAGTAATAAAATGCAAAAGTGGAAATAAAATGGCGCTCACGTCATTTTGCAATTAAACTCTTAATTTACAGGTTGTGCCATGCTGACTGTGCTAACACTACTACTGAGTCCGATTTACTCCAAAGGGGCCTTACCTTGTTCTCCTGTCTTGCCTTTCAGACCCATGGGGCCACGGTCTCCTTTGGCTCCTCTCTTGCCAGGGGGTCCCATCAAGCCTGTCTCACCTTTACCTCCTACAGGTCACAGACAACATCAGCACCAATTACAGTGGCTCACACCAGTAAACACACACACAAGCACACATGTACAGTACATGCGCATGCAGGCACTCACACAGGTATGCATGCACGCACGTACACACGCACTCACACACACAGACACACACAAACACACAGATACACACACACAGACACACACACACACAAACACACACACACGCACTCACACACACAGACACACACAAACACACAGATACACACACACAGACACACACACACACAAACACACACACACAGGATGACTCAAGACCGAATTGACATGATGACCGAAGAACTGTGAATGACTGTCAATGAAATACTGGCTACAGTAACTGCATGAACTAACCTTTCTGTCCGGGCACGCCGTCCATTCCTGGGAACCCGCGCTGCCCTCTGTCTCCCAACAGACCCCTGAGACCAGTCAGGCCAAACAGGCCAGGGATGCCCTTCTCCCCCTTGCCTCCATAGCGGGCAGGGATGCCCGGCGTGCCTCTGGGGCCAGGGAAGCCTAGTGTTGGACACACAACAGAGTCACATGGAGACACTTACAGCCAGGGGAGAAAGTAGTTTTCACTTCTTACCGGTTCTAACCCCCGCAAACAAACAATAAACAAAGTACACATGTGCACTACAGATCTATATTGCTGCATGACTATTTCGGGTGTCTTTATAGGAAGACACTTGTCTCAAATGGCATAGCATGTTTTTTCTACTTAAAGTGATACTGTCCCATTTTTGGAAATATGCCAATTTTACACCTCCCCTTGAGTTAAATAATAGGGTCTTACCGTTCTTCTGTACTTTCAACCGTTCGCTGGCTATGGCAGTGCAAATTTGACCTCCATGCTAGCAGTTAACATTGAGTCCTATGAGACCAGCTCGCGGCTAACTGGTCTCATAGGACTCAATGTTAACTGTTAGCTTGGAGGTAAAATTTGCACTGCCATACCCAGAGAACGGTTGAAAGTACAGAAGAACGGTAAAACCCTATTATTTAACTCAAGGGGAGGTGTAAAATAAGCTTATTTCCAAAAATGGGACAGTATCACTTTAAATAGCAGACCTTACTTTTTTCAAATTCTCTTACCAGCTGTACATTTTATACCGGTGCTACGCACCTTTGCGCACCTGTCTATTTTCACCCCTGCTTACAGCCCCTGTCTACTTTCACCTTCCTTTTCTACATGAGGGGTGCTGGTCACAGGGCCAGTTTTTCAAAATTCCAAAAATATATATCACTGATTCTTGAAAGTTTGGCAAAAACATGTCCCTGCAGTAAAATATTAATTCTGTTGAAAATCAACTAAATATCCACAAACAAAATGAACCCAGGTAATGGCCAAGGGGTCTGTCACACGAATACATTTTTGTTTGAAATATTTAAGTGTAATTTTATTACTTTTCATGGCTATAAACCTGTCCACACCCTGTAAAAACGCCTGTCCCAAGGACTGGCATCATCATTTCAATTGACTTAAAATACAAAAATCACTAACAGAATTGAACAATATCACCATGATGTGGAAGACCATATTAAAGTGGTTCTACAGATGTGCACATAGTGGATGTAAAACAATATTTACTATTATTTACTGATTGCTCAAAATGTGTCCAGCATATTGGTCACCACCGTCAGATTTTTTCTAAAAGACAATAAAATCAGGTATGCACAAGGTAATTTTCATTACTGAGGACCCCTTTTCAAACCTTTAGCTCTACTGCCTACTTCACCATCACTGAAGCTCCTGTAGTTTATTATTTTGTCCTCAATTTGTTAATTTGTTTGGACACTGGTACTGTCCCAACCATAAACTGTCAACACCGTCGGGGGTTTTAATAGTATTGTATTACATTAATGTTAATAAATATAATTTTTTTCAGAAAAGGTATGAAGCACCCAAGAAACAGAGCGAAAATGAAATGGCTAATGTGAACAAACAATGCATAATATTTAAAAGAGTGCTTTTTTGTCTTTTTTGTCTCCACCGTCAGTTTTGTTCTGCTCATCATGTTGTTCCATATTATACTAAATTGTGCTGGTTAATGAAACATTACTAGGCATGTTAGTAATAATTGTGATCCAAAATGATACTCTAGCCACCACTGAGGTGCATTTGGAGGTTTTTTTGTCAGAAAACCTGACGGTGGTGACATCTGATGGGAGTTCACCAAAAAACACATGTTTTACGTGTTTTTGACATGTTTTAAGAATATGCATACAATAAGTATCTACAGTTATGTTGAATTGTTAAAGTAATTCACTTTAATACAGTAAACATGTGTTTTTACTTCTAATTCTGTCTGCCGCTGTTGACAAAACAAGAAAGAACCCATTTTATGAAAAATGTTAAACATGGGGAGCTTGGTCAATGCATTTACTGCACAGCCAAGACCTACATCTATGATAATACACCTCTAGATTTTGGATTTGAACAACTTAAAAGCTGTTTTTACCACATTTTCAACAACCAGTGGCTTACTTCTTAGGTAATCTAACTAATGAAGTAAAAACACATGCTCATACTGTGCACACACAAAAATAAAGTGTTTATGCAAGATGCCATTGACTTGAGAGGGCTATTTATTTTGCTAAATGCAGGTACTAATTAGGCCACTTTCACCACTCTCAGATTACTGTCACCACTGTCAGTTCTTAAGTCACCACCGTAAGAAGGAGTTTTTAAAGGAATGTGCTTACAACATTTTCCTTAGGAGTTGTTGAAATATCAAAGTAATAGCCAATTTAAGCCTACACGAATATTTGTGAAATTACAAAAAAATGTTTGTTGTATTTAGGCGTTAAGTAAGCATCGTATGACGGTACATATTTTAAAATTAGAACACATGAAACAGTATTAAAATAGAACAAAAGTGAATTTTCAACATTTAAAGGCATATGTGTGAACCAAAAAATACACATAATCACTTAAAAACTCCAGATACATATGCAACCAAATCAATACAGTTTTAATTACAATTGTGTCTGACGGTGTTGACAAAAAACAAGGTATGATCGGAGAAAAGCCTGATTTCTGAAAAAAATACATAATGGGGAGATTGGCCTTGTGCATTTCTGAAAAGCCAAGACCTTAGTCTACGAGGATATACCATATAATTTTGTAATTCACTTTGTTTTTTTCTGTCAACATTACAACCTGTTTTAGCCACTTTCTCAAGAATCAGTGATATATGCTGAAGCCTAGACTGTTAACGGCACACTGTCCCTTTGCATAAATATTTAAGTAAATAAAAGAAATAAACTTGCTACTCCACCTGGGAGTCCTTTTTGCCCTGGATGTCCATTATCTCCAGGTCGCCCAGGTCTGTCTGCAGTGCCCCCAAACCCTGGCGGGCCCTGGACACCCTGAGGTCCGGGCCATCCCAGATCACCTGTGGAGCAAACGAACCAACACCTGATCAGAGACGATTGATGTAGGAGAACGAATGGAGTTTAATGGGAAAGTCATGCAGATTTAGGAGACGGGAGTTGTTTGTGATGCGAGCTACGACTTATACGACTTTGATCTGCTGTGAAGCGATCAACAAGAAAACACGAAACAAGAAACTCCATTTGAACCAACAGCTGATGTGAAACAACCACCCATGTGAAAAACATAGTATTATATAAAACTTATGAACTGATTCATATATGGACTGTACTGTACAATTTATTCATAAGTATATGGAGTATACAATATGGCATATGCTATAAAAGTGTCCCGTTCCGTATTTTCCTCATATACTGTAGAGTTCAGGCATACATACATATTCCATGCAATTACAAATACAGTATAATCCTTGTACATGGAATGTGTATAGGTGCATACTCAAATGGCACTACCAAAGTAGCCTGATTTATTTTTATCCACATATAAGACTTGTAAAACCATCTCAGTTTCTTTCAACATACACAAGACACGAGATGGAAACAACAAATCAACAAGGATCTGTCCCACGAAGCAAACAACAACACAGCAAGAAATCCCCTATTCAGCACACTGAACTGTGAAACTGACAAACGGTGTGAACTCCATTTCAACCAACACAAGACAGCAATAGATTAAAAGGGGGATCTATCTTGAGCACAGGAAAGCCAGTGTGAACTCCATTTCAGCCAACACCTGACATGAAGCAAAAAAACAAAACATCAATGATAAAACAATGCGTTGTCCCTGTCCTTGGCACAGGAGAAACTGTGTGAAATCCATTTGACGCAACAAAACAAGACAACACTGTAACATCAAGGAGATGTTCCCATCTACAAGCACTGGACAGGCTGTGTGCACTCCATGCCCCATGATGCACTAACCTTGGTCTCCGGAGTAACCCTTCTTGCCATGTCCTCCTTGCCCGCCAACCTGGTTGCTGGCAATACCCGCCTCTCCCTTCTGACCTTTCATACCAGGGTGACCATGGGGACCGAAGCCATCAAGACCTGAAACAGGCAAACGAAATATTAAAGTTTCCTCTGCACAAACTAAAACCATCACATAGATTTTCTTAGAGAGTACATAAAATGATTTTTTTTAAACCTTTAAACTTGAAAGATCAATGAGGGCTCAGCCCTTAAAATGATGTTGAGTATATTCATTTACAATTATGCAGAATATTATATATATCTTTCTATCCCTCTCTATATATTTATATATAGAAAACGTGTTCAAAACAGTGATCATAAAATAATGGATTTGTTCTATGTTGGCACAGACTGTATGGGTGCAAAGAATTACCTGGAGTGCCAGGGAGGCCCCTATGTCCCTTGAGGCCATCGAGTCCAGGAATACCTTTCTGTCCAGGGAAACCTGGGGGAGAGATGTACATCAACATACTATGTCAGTTCATTGCCCTGCATTTCTATCGTCAAATCTTCAATAAAAGTAAAATCAAGCACAGGAGTTTCGGCTAGTAGAAGTTTTGGCTAGTAGAAGCGTTATGTACATGCACACTGTACAGTATAATTCTCCAGCTTTCTGAATTTAAGCCATGGGATTTCATACAGTATGGACTGTGTACAGTACCTGATTTTTCTGAATACAACCCATGGTTTGCTTTGTACAGTAAGTACTTCCTCTTCTTGGCATGCAATATGGGGTAATGTAGCGTCTACCTACCCTAGTAGTTGTACTGAATTTAACCCATGACATGTGGTGTGGTGCACAGTACCTAGTTGTCCTGAATTTAACCCTTGGCATGACATATGGTGTACAGCACAGTACCTGGTTGTCCCAAGTGGCCCTCTGATCCTTTGGTTCCGTGGGTTCCGGGCACTCCTGGGAAGCCCTTCTGGCCCTGGGTGCCAGGAGACCCTTGCTGCCCATCAGAACCTGGTGGCACAGTACAGAGGACGGGAGATGACCAAAAGCTCTTAGAAAGACACTTTAACAAGTGGCTTCACCTGGTGTGAAAGAGGCATCTTCCTGACATCTTACCTTTTGTAAACCTTTACTTAAATAAATCAACTCAGAACAGTGTATTTTATTTTAACTATTTTGCCATAACACATCTCACACAATAGATGAAAAATGAATTAACACAAATTAAATAAATAGTGGCACAGTTAGGCTGCCTGGTAACTTACCTGTGGGTCCATAGCCACCGAGTTCACCTGGTCCTCCCTTCATGCCACCGATGCCAAAGAGTCCAGGGTTACCCCTCTCTCCTGTTACACCTATATGGCCCTGCTCACCTGGGAAGCAGTAAGAAAAGACACCTGGTAAGGCCTCTTGCAATGCCTGATGGGATGCATGCATGTACATATGTACATATCAGGGCTTGACACTGGCACCTGCCAACCGGCCAAATGCTGGTAAAACTTGTCTGTGGCTAGTAATACTTTCAGTGTCACTAGCCAATTTGACTGGCTCTGACAGTATGTATCATAGTACCCTATACCATGCTGTTTGCCCTGTGTGTCAATTTCAAAGTTTATATTTGCTTAATATAGGCTACTTCCAAGTTGAAAGCTATACACCCATCTTGCTTTAACACCTCATCTTCTGAGGATAGATGTACACCATCACAATAAAGAAAACAAAAAACAATGTCAAATGTATGGCTAGTAGAAAGGCTGAATGGCTAGTGACTTGGGAAAATCACTAGCCACATTGGCCGGTGGGTGAAAAAGTTAATGTCAAGCCCTGGTACATATACAGGAATGGTAGTTGTACAACATATGTGTTTTTGTACTATGTACCAGTTTTATAACACATGATTTAAGTATTTAAAATGTGTTATACATTTTAGATCTCCCTTGTTTGGCGGACTCATGGTCTCTGAGTGACTAACCTGGTAAGCCTGGAAGCCCTGTTTCACCCCGGAACCCTGTCGATCCTGGAAGGTCAATGGTTGGTCCAATCTCGCCTACAAACACAAACGTGCACACACACGCGCGTTACACACACACACACACACACACTGTAAAGTCAAACTTGACCTGCAAAACGCTGGTCAGTGCTGGCATTCTTTTATAGCCTTAGAGGTACCTTTGCCGCCCTTGACACCCGTCTCCCCAGATCTTCCATATGCACCAGTGCCACCTTTCTCCCCCTGCAAGCAGAGAAAATTAATAAACACACAATTATAATACAAGTACAAGAATAATTACTTGTCATCAAAAGGCATCAGAAAGGCTAGTGAACATTGTCACCATGTATCCACAAACCACTACTATGATTTCCTTCACTATGCTTTCAAATTAAGGCCTAAAAAGCTCCAAAACAATAATACTATACCAATGAACTATGTATATTGTAGTTTAAAAAAGTCACCTTGTATCCCTGCATGCCAGGGAACCCGCCAATTCCATTTGGCCCAGTGGGGCCTGGCAAGCCCTTCTGCCCAGGATATCCCCCCATTCCGGGATCTCCCACCACGCCTTTCTCCTGGTTGGGCATGCCCGGATAACCATCATGGCCGTCCTCACCAGGGATGCCCGGAAGACCTTTGGGTCCTGTGATACACGCATGCATGCATGCACGCACACACGTGGGGACACACACATGCACGACCACGTACACACACACACGCACACACACACACACACACACACACACACACACACACACACACACACACACACACACACACACACACACACGCACACACGCACGCACGAGTGAAATATGGTTAATACTCCTCTCCACTAGCTGATATATCTGTTGTATGTAAGCAAACAATGCAAATGCTGATGCATATTATCAAATGCATAGAATTGTTTTTGACAATTATTTGAAGTTTCCGACGGCACGACAGAATATTATGTCACAATGCAATAACGATGGAAAATTGTGGGTCCCAAGACTATTCCAGTTAATTCCAGTCACTGCTCTAGAAGGTGTTAAATCGACTGCATTTTTTTACTATGTATAATATACAGTGCACACTGTCACCTCTGATTCCAGTGAAGCCGAAGTCTCCCGGCGTGCCGATGTCCCCCTTTGTCCCCTTCATCTCCATCTTGACAGACGGCTCCATGTGGGGCTTCTCCCCCATGGGCCCCGGGATGCCTCTGTCCCCTGAAACAGCAGCACATACTCATATTAGGACTCCGGTAAGAAAACGTATTCACTTTAAATCACTAGAGGCTTTGAAATTAATTAATCAAAATGAATCACATTTTAATTGTGTATAAATATTATTATAGTATATTTTTTACATGGATTTTGAATAATGACAATACATAAGTTTAATCAACAAATTGCAAAAGTGCAAATAATAAGGTATAAGGTAGGTAAAGTATAACACTGTTTTTTTGTTTAACACAATACATTCAAGTACATTCAGAACATTGTAAACCCTGACTATTAGAAAGCATCTCTCTGATGCTTCAGTCGCTTTAACAGACTTTGTAACTTTAACGTAACTACAGTGTATATAATAATGCGATTAGTTTTTATAGTATTTGTGTCATTAATTATCAAAATTAACATGTTGCAGACCCAGAAAATTACCCAGCCCGGACTGGAACCGGGAGCCTCATGGGTCTCTTTCAATACCTAAGCTAACCTCCCGTCCTCTCCTTTTGCTTGTGGCCTCGCAGTCTCGTCATTGACGATACAAATTTTATTCAACATCTTGTGATAGCACAATGCAAAGGTAATTTTCTCATGTTGAATGGGGAAAAGTCCCTCATAAGGTGTGCCTTGGCTGACAGCAGGGAACCTTTACTGTCTTCTCTGGAGAGGCGGAGTGTCAGCGAAGTACAAGGCCCCACGTATAAAGTAAGGACGGGAGGTTAAGACGGGATATAAGGAGAGGGACCCCATATGTGTGGGGGTGCTTAGCAAGCTGCGCCACAGTGCCCCCTGGAGGAGGGATGTTTGAATGTTGGTCTTCTAAAAAAACTGAATAGTCGAAATGTTTCAGTTTGTTTTCAGTCATGTGCTGTCAACTGTACATGCTTCCAAATCAGTCAGTCTGTTGGTTGATCAGAATGCTATTCCAAGAACAAGGTTAGGTGATAAACCTGGCTAATTAACCTACAGGAAGTAGTAAACCAGATAATCCAAATGTGTCACCGAGCTAATAAAATGAGGACTCCTGGCTCTTCTATTATAGCCTGATCATCATCGACTTTCAAATATTTTCGAGACTTGGTCTGACCAAGAGCATAACAATTAACATTTCCCAAACGGCATTTCCCGTTTTTTGATCGTTTGCTTCGTTTTGCGGTAGCTCAGAAAGTACTTGCATTGCTCTTGACCTGACTGGTAGCAACGCTGAAGCTGTTGCGTTACTAGGAGGGCACGGCCTGGCTACTTCTATTAGATGATTTGCCACTACCTCAGGGTCAATTCAGTAACCTGGTTTACTACTTAGCCAGGAATACTCAGGTGGCCTGTTGGAAAAGAGTTTGCTTTTTGAAGTGTTTCCACGCGATGAGCGTAGGTCTGCTGACTAAACATGTACGTGTACACATTTTTTCCCCCCGTGGTGACGTGCAATACAATAACTTCACACTATTAACAAGTACCTCTTGGGTAAACTGAAAATACAATGCAAACATTTCTGTGAAAACAGAAGTCTGCACGCTCCATTAAATATTGTGTATGTTGGCACTGACTGGGCAAGTTAGAGGAACTTCCTTTTTCCTCTCTGCTACGATAACGCATAAAAACTCTTTGGAAGTAAAACTAGGCCAGCAGGGCAGACCCAACACTGGACACGTTTATCACACGCAGGCTGGAAGTAGCTTTCAGTGCCTAGGCTTTAATCACTTAGGAGTGATAAGTAACTGCTTTTTACAGTACTGATATGGTACTGGCCTATATTCCCCTAATGTATTTGTGTGAGCGTTGAAAGGTGAAACCCTTAATCAGATGAGTGTGGTTTGCGACATCGTGATTAGCAAGAACAATAGTGATTTACAAATGGCATTGGATTACATCTTTTGAAGTCAGGCCATTCAACGCTACTTCTGCCACACCAACAAAAAACTATAGGCAGTTTCTTAAGTGTTATTGCGCTTGCCACAATTGACTAGTTTATAAATGTTCAAAGTTATTGATATAGGCTAGTTCTTGTCGTCAGTCCTTGGTGTGCTTCCTTTTGGTGATTGAAAATTGACTCATTTAGGTGTAGTGCAATGTAATGTCAAGCCATGAAATGGTGGAATTTGACTGGGAGTCAGCTACAGTAAATGTTGTGCACAGTAATGTAATGTAAAGTCATGTAATATTGGAAGTTCACAGCTAAGTGTCAGGTAAGCGTAGCATATTGCGCTGTAATGTAAAGTCATGTAATGCAAGTTGATTGGGCGTCAGCTATGTGTAGTGAAATGAAATGTACAGTTAACCCATTGTGTCCTGGAGACACATATACGCTGCATTCAGGTTCTTGAGATTTGAGCTGTTTTTTAAAAAATGTTGGGAAGTTAGAGCTGAATGAACACATTCTAATGCAAAATGAGGGTCATAGTTTTTAAAAGCAACTTATTTGATGTTTGCATGTGCTTCAGAGGCTGCAATATTTAGGATTTCTTAGGCAGAGGGCACCCTTTCCCAAAAAGGGCTTAGGACAAAATTGGTTAAGTCATGTCATGGTGGAAGTTGAGTGGGGTATGTGAGACTCACCCTTGATGCCGCGCTGGCCTGCGTTTCCCTTTGTGCCAAACTCTCCCGGCAGTCCTGGCTCTCCCTTCACCCCACTGGCCCCCCTGAAGCCACTCACACCCTGCATGCCGGTGAACCCTGTCATACCCTGGGACCCCTGAGAACCTGGATGAAGAAAACAACAAACACATAGGCCATTATTTGACAGCACTTTACAACAATAGAGAAAGAGATATAATGGAATATTATGTGATATAATGTACAGTAATAAGGCAATGTATTGTAGCAATCTAAAAAAATATTTGCAACGATCACACTGCAATATTACACACACGCACGCACGCACGCACGCACGCACGCACGCACGCACGCACACACACACACACACACACACACACACACACACACACACACACACACACACACACACACACACACACAAACGCACACACAGTCGATATGTCATCACTACAACTGCCAGGTCCCTAATAGAAAATTATCCCTCTGTATGTAGGGAACGACTGACCAACCTTTCAGACCGCCAACGCCGACACGTCCAGGGGGTCCTTCAAAGCCCTGGGTTCCCAGGTTTCCTGGATTTCCAGCGTCCCCAACACGGCCGTGGTCACCTGGGGTTCCCTTCATCCCAAAGGGTCCTGGGGGGCCAGGGTCACCCTGGTTACCTCTGTCTCCGGGGAAACCTGACATGGACATCAGCATGACATCAATGGCATTAGGGGCGGTCACAAGAAGGCAGTTAGGGTATCGGGCTGGTAGTCACCTTTTTGCCTCTCCCCTGTGGCCACCACCCACGGCCCAGGGAGGAACCGTACTGGTGTCAACAGACAAAAAAGTTCCACAAGACATTATCTATGCTAATTTAGTTTCCTAGAACCTAGAACTGTGCAATGTAAAATAACCATAAGTGGCCACTGGTTTGTTTCCCAACACCGTCAGTGAAGAATCAGTGCTTTCCCCCATCATTATGCCATAATGATAGTTCAAGGCTATATGACATTAATGGGATCGATGTGATGTGATGTGATGTCACTGCAAGACGATCTATAAGATTTCTTCACTTTTTTCAGATTCGAGGCAATGTTGTACTCAATATTACTCAACGATCTCTTTCACAATTTAACATCTTCATATCACCTACCCCTACTGCAGAGTCCCTGTTGAGAAAAACGAATATATGAACTAACCTGGAAGTCCAAGGTTTCCTCGAGGTCCAGGAACACCTGGTTTCCCTGGCAGACCTGGAAAACCCTCCTTTCCCGCAGGGCCCGGACGACCAATCTCTCCTTCGAAGCCAGCTGGACCGAGCTCACCCTTGAAGCCGACCATGCCAGGCATTCCATTCATGCCTACAGTATGGGCACACACACTAAATGTCAAGTGATCCAGAGAGGTGCACAGAGGTGCGCTCTCTGAGCGCTTGTCTATTTTCACATCAATCAAATAATATCTAGATCTGATCATGACTATGTGAGTGTGTTACTGAGTGTGTTCATCAACACAATCACCATTGATGGCGACATTGATGAACAACAAAATAATTTAAAACGTAGTTGCTTACAATGAAACTGACGGTCTTGAATGAGAATCTCTTAACAGACAACAGTCATACAACATATCACAGAGTTTTGGAGTTTAAAAAAAACTATTTTTGGGGCTTTTTAGCCTTTATTATTATAGGACAGAGTGAGAGTAGACAGGAAATGACTGGGAGAGAGAGATGGGGCAGGGTCGGGAAATGACCCCGGCCGGATTCGAATCGGGGTCCCCATGGGCAATGTAAGCCCAAATGTTGGGGGCTTAGCACGCTGCGCCACAGCGCCCCCTGAGTGTTGGAGATTGAAGGTGTTGGTCTGTGAATAATGCCATTCATCCATTTTATCCATGTTACAGCTCCAGGTCCTGCTATTATGTTATTTATGGACACGTTGACATGCAAACTTTTAATCTTATTAAATGTACAAACTAACTATTTCTTAGAAGCCAATCAAACGAGGAAACTGCTCATGTAAACAGCTGCCTTGTATTCTTTTATATTTAATTGGATTAAACGAAGAGTGTCCATGTGAAAACAGCTTATGTTACATTTTACAGCTACAGTCTTTGGACAGGGAAGGTGTCTCAGTTTTAGTGTGAAAAATGGCTGCGGAGTTCTTCTCTCTCTACAGTACCTGAGTAACTGTATATGTCTATACTGTTACCTGAGCAATCTGTTACTGTATATCCTGTAAACTAATGATCACTGTATCACATGGTTACCAACTGTATGGAGAGCTGCCACAATACATGAGACAGAATTGGATACTTTATGTTTTGATATTTTTGGCTTTGAAGGTCCACTCTCTACTGTACCTGAGTATCCTCTGGGTCCGGGTATTCCCGGAAGTCCAGGCTCCCCCCTCGCCCCGGTGGGTCCGAAATCTCCGGGAGCGCCAGTGGAGGCGTTCCACACCTCGCCGTGGACACCCTTTGGACCCTGCTCGCCGTGCCGGCCGTCCATACCGGCCTTGCCCGCGGCTCCCACCTCGCCTCGGAAACCAGGAACGCCCAAATCTCCACGAGGGCCAATGAAACCTGCAGGAGGAGGATGAGACAGTCAATTGGTGCAACAGTACTGTATATAAACTCATGGTCACTGTAACCATAAATACTGTAAAATCATAGTCCCTGTGTCACATGGAGTGGTGACACACAATACATGAAATAGAATTGGCATGCACTTAATGTTTGGACATGATTTCACGATCATTTCAGGTCTATCAGCAAAGTCTGTGTCAAGAATAGCAAGAAAGAGTACTTGCAAACAACAGTGTACTGTATATACTTGATAGTTAGCATAGGCCTATTGCATTTTGTTTTTGATATTTAACATTGCTTTAAATCTTACAGTTACAGTTTGTGTGCATGATGCTGTGAGTTGTTATGCTGTGTATGTGCTTATATGTATGTGTGAGTGGTTGTGAGCGTGTATGTGCATGTGCATGTGCATGTGCATGTGCATGTGTTTCATTCCCATTAGTTTTTCATTGAATTTCTTTGGATTTAGTTGTACATGCATGTGTATATGTATATTGCATACCCATAGGGCCTGGAAGTCCACCCCGGCCTGAATCTCCTCTCTCCCCCTTAAAGCCTTCCTCACCAGGCAACCCGGCAAAGCCTTTGGGCCCTGGAGGTCCTGGAAAAGCAGAAAAAAACGTTGTTCAAAGCATATACAGTATTGTACACATAGGACCTTAAAAGACAACTGTCTGTCTGTCTGTCTGTCTGTCTGTCTGTCTGTCTGTCTGCCTCTCTGTCCATCCAATCATCCATCCATCCATCCATCCATCCATCCATCCATCCATCCATCCATCCATGCAATCAGTTATTTCCTCCTTACCTGGCAAGCCGTCCAGCCCATCAGCGCCGGGTTGTCCTGTCACACCCGGGGGCCCGGGCACCGCGTCACATTCACCTGTTTACAAAACAGACACACAGGCAGCCTCATTACAGCCTCATTCTGTATTTGACATCTACACGACAGCGGCTCGGTCAAACACGGGGACAGGGCTGACTGTTCGCTCTGGGAACAACAAGAAGGAAGAAAAAACCCACAAGTGACTGACAGGGTGACAGAAGAGTGAGAGACCGCGACGGGTCCCTCGACTTTGAAAGGTGACACAGAAACAGGACACATAGACAACAGGGTGTGACGAGTGAGATGAATGCAGGACAGAACATGACGTCGCCGCCATTGAAAGTCAACGTGTCTGTGAACGAAAAAAAAACGAGCGGGAAAAAATACACACAAACAGGGACAAACACAAACATACATACAGAGAAAACACCGGATATGTGAAAAAAGGTGAAGAGAGAGAGATAGTGAGTGAGTTCTCAAGCCAACTCCCAAAAAATCAACCAAAATAGTTAAGAAGACCACGTGAAATTACCCTTGCCACAGAAAACTGTGAATGAGGAGGAGTAATGATTAATGCAGGAAGGTTTTATAAAATAAATGTTGCTGACGTCATCAGCTACCTTCAGTATACACCAGGCCACGACCTCCCTCTTGAATACAGCCTCCTTTCAAAATCACAAGATAAATAAGGTTGATGCATCCATCACAAATGATAAGGGGAGAAAATAAAGCAAAGTAGAGGGTTTGATGTCAAGCATACACACACCTTTGTGAGAGTACTGTTAAAAGCAGGTACAAGTTGCAAATAGTACACACGTCTACAGTTAGGTAATGCTACAACATCTTTCATAAACACAAGTATGAAACATGCTTTTTGGAACATTACAACTGGCATGAGCATGCAATGCCATGGTGTTCTACTGTGCAAAGAGATTGGGTGTCTGTGTGTGTATCTGTGAGATAAAGTAAGGTGAGCCAATGTAAAAGCTCATCCCAAGACATTTTTGTAAAATCATTGTCTTCATATGTACACTGTGTTCACCACTCCCATTCAATGAATACAATGACGTTCAACAGGATTGAACTGCATAATCCCAAATACACATGCATGAATTCACATACTACATAGGTACATACGGTAAGTTAACATCATGGCATACATTGTTCTCCCAGATGTATTTTTCCCTCTTGTATATACATCCCTCGACAGAGTAGAGATTAACTCAATGGGGGATGCAAGATGAACAGGCATGCATCTTTTCCCTTCCTATTAAGCAAGTGTGTGTGATCACTGTATACAGGTCAGTATGGTAAAGGCCGAATCCTGACACAAAGCATTGTGGGAAGGATAGCTTTCTTCATGACAAACGTTTATTACAACTCTCCCATTTAAAGGGAGTAATTCGGCTTTTAACAGTGTGGTGGATTGCTTGACAGTGCAGTATGAGGAGGCAAATGGACTGCTGGATGAAGCAGAGTTCACAGTTAGGAATGACAGCTGGACAACAAGAGAAAAGGATTGAACTGGATAAATGCATCCTCTGCATGGCTGTAAACCAAGATGGAGGGCCGAAATGAGAATCATTTTTTGTGAACAGGAGCAAGTCGACAATATGGCACAAATGCATAATGGTGTAAATGCATCATATTTTGGCAAAAGACGCGCTCAACTTCTTGGAAAAAAACAAAAGTCTTTGGGTGGACGATAAAAGGTATCAACTTAAGGAAGAAAAATCTGCACTCACAAACTGCGTCTCATTATTTATTTATATTACCACCATGCCCAAAAGCAAACGCGTTTCGGCTATCAAGCCTTCATCAGTGCACTGATGAAGGCTTGATAGCCGAAAAGCGTTAATAATGAGACGCAGTTAATAATGAGACGCAGTTTGTAAATGCATCATAATCACAAGGAGGAAGACAGTTAGACAAAGGCAATCAAAATTGGACAAATGTTGGCCAACATGGGTCCCGATGTAACCAAATGGGCACGACGTACCTGGGGTTCCGGCGGGGCCGTCCATGCCAGCATATCCTGGGATTCCAGGGTCACCGGGCAAACCCTTCTCGCCCGCGGGCGCCCCTAACGCTTCGCCAGGCTCTCCCTGGGGACCGGGGAAGCCGGGCAAGCCGTGTGGGCCAGGGCGGCCCTCATCTCCAGGCTCACCCACTGGACCCTCGCCCTGGGGGTCAACAAACACAAGACATCATAGTGTTTGTTTCCCACAAAACATTTGCTAGTCAAGGTGGGTTAATGGGTTAGCCAGTATCAGGTACATGTGACCATCACAATTGCGAAGGCGATGTTGTGCAGTTTCATATGGAATATGATCTGCAGTGAAACTCTACAAAATACTTAAATTAGACCGTTTTGTGCAATTACATTACAATGTCTTCAGGGGACCTGGTCAAAACTGGGGTTGATTGCTGTAAAGGTGGCCGCCTTAAGCATAAAGTGCTGGGGGAAACACTGCTGATCAAAATACAATGTAATCAAACTGGGAAACACATTTTGACGTTGCCATCCCTGGTCAACACCATTGAAGACGGTGCCATTGCTGTAGGTTGAAGCACAGTCCTAAGGGTGTGACACACATAGTGTTATCATGTCTTGAGTGGCTGAGATTCAGCTGTTGCTGAATGTGTCTGCGCACAAACCACAGTCTCGGAGAGAGAGAGGAAGATGGCATGCTCAGGTCCAAGAGTAAGTCAGGTGTGGTGCGGTTTGGCAGCGTTCACTCACCTGATTACCCCTGAGTCCAGGGGCACCTGGAATCCCTCCGAAGCCGTTGTGACCCTGCGGTCCCCTCTCTCCCCCCAGTCCTGGCTCACCCGGCTCGCCCGGGAATCCTGTGAGAGCGACACAACAGCAGAGCTCTCACATCACCACTAGGGTTGCCAACCGTCCTTTGAAAAACGGAATCGTCCCTTATTTACAAACAAATGTACAGGTACTTTTGACCTGAAACAGGATGCAATTTTTCCTAGATTACTGTCTGAATCAACACTAGTTTTCAAAATGGCAATGGAATAAATGGGAATCAGATGGGATTTTCCATTATTCACCCTAGCATTGGTTAAAATCCAGGAAACTGCATCTAAGTAATACAAGAGTTCTAAGCTGAAGTACAGTTCTCTCTTGCAGTACACTGTAATTGGTGCACTGCACAAGACACTGCTGGTACTGCAACTCCACCTCATCTGTTTGAATCCCACTTCCTCTTTCCTGAGTTACTGTAATTTCCTCAGGGACACCGAACACAATTCCACTGAAGAATTCCAAATACTGTTCATTGGCATGAAAGCATGGAAAAATTATAATCTCAAGCAAAGACCAGACTATATTTTTCAAGTCATTTTTTAATAGTTTTTCTAGTTTTTATTTGTCTGATTTTTTGTGACATGAGAGAATAGGTCAAACCTTTTTGAGTTGCCACTGTGGTTTCTCCTTTTCTTCCCTTTGGACCAGGTAAGCCATCACTGCCTGGAAAACCCTGTATGGATAACAAATAACAGCATACAGTATGTTGTGCAAGACAGATGTAAAATAGATAGATAGATAGATAGATAGATAGATAGATAGATAGATAGATAGATAGATAGATAGATAGATAGATAGATAGATAGATAGATAGATAGATAGATAGATAGATAGATAGATAGATCTATCTAGGTATCTATTTTACATCTGTCTTGCACAACATACTGTATATACATATTATAGATAGATAGATAGATAGATAGATAGAGAGATAGATAGATAGATAGATAGATCTATCTATCTATCTATCTAGGTATCTATTTTACATCTGTCTTGCACAACATACTGTATATACATATTATAGATAGATAGATAGATAGATAGATAGATAGATAGATAGATAGATAGATAGATAGACAGACAGGTAGATATACAGGTAGATAGATAGAGTAAAGTAAGGGAAGAGGAACGGTAGGGACACATAGATGTGAATTTGACCAAGCGAAGCGAACTTCACCATTCATTCCTATGAGGGCAGCAAGAGAACAGAAGCAAAATTATTGAACCAAGTTTGATATCATGCAAATGAGGAGCGAATTTCGCCTGTGGCGGCCAATCAAATAAAAAACATAACTGTTTCATTCCATTTGATTCGCCGCAACGACCTGATGACGGTTGAGCTGTCAGAATGGAACACTGAATTTCGCCTCCCTTTGCCTTGCTCGCTTTCGCCTGCTATGTGTCCATAGTGGAAGAGGAAGAGGATGAGGAAGAGGAAGATTATGAGGATGAGGATGAGAAATGGCTGCTTACGGGGCTGCCGTCTCCGCCAGGTAGTCCTGGGTTGCCCTGGTCCCCCTGCTGCCCCCATTCTCCCTGCATGCCCCTCACGCCTCTGCCACCCGCAGGGCCTGGAAGACCTGCCGGAGCATCCACGTTGTTGCACTCGCATGCACCGTGCTCACCTGTCAGTCACACACACACACACACACACACACGGACGCACGCACGCACACGGAAACACACACAGAGAGAGAGAGAGAGAGAGAGAGAGAGAGAGAGAGAGAGAGAGAGAGAGAGAGAGAGAGAGAGAGAGAGAGAGAGAGAGAGAGAGAGAGAGAGAGATGTAAATGCAAATGCAGGCAAACACACAGTTGCAGACGTGTGTGTGTGTGTGTGTGTGTGTGTGTGTGTGTGTGTGTGTGTGTGTGTGTGTGTGTGTGTGTGTGTGTGTGTGTGTGTGTGTGTGTGTGCACGTATGAGAAAGAGAGCAAGAAACAGAGTGCAAGTTGCAGACTTGATCATAGACTTGCTCTGCACTCTCATATCTCATCCAGAAGTTCGGATGACAGATTTACGCACACGTCTACTCCAGATCAGAGGATGAGTTTGAATATATTGAAGGTGCGATGTACCTTTTTGACCCTTCCTTCCAGCTGAGCCTGGTCGTCCACCTGTACCGGGAGATCCTTTGTAATGTTCCCCCCCTGCATGGACACACATTAATAATGTAGGGTTAGCTGCAAATGAATCAAATGAATCTGAAATGTACATTTGCCACCCCACCACACACCTAACCCTGACCAACACATTTACAGTTACCTACATACCGTAGAGCAGGGGTACTCAATTAAAAGTCCCCGAGGGCCAGTTTTTCAAAATTCCTCCCAATAAAGGGCCGGGCCGGGCCAGGCCGACACGACCCCCCCCCCCCCCCCCCCCCCCCCCCCCCCCCAAAAATAAATAAATAAATAAATAAAATAAAATAAAACATGATAAGTCCTTTGTAAGCACAATACACACGCACTCACACCCACAGCATATATTTAGTTTGGGAGATATTTAGGAGATATTTAGATGGGAGAACATTTGTTTCTCTCATAAAGGGCCTGCATTGTGGGGTGAGGTGCCTGCCTTGCTCTCATTGCCACCCACCCTTCAGTATTTTTTTTTAAATGACATAAGATTATCTGTTAGCCTATATTTGCAGACTACGTTCATAAAGATTTATTTCTTAGTGAGAAAACCAATAGGCCTAAGCCTGAAGATAACACTTTTCAAACACATCTTGCTTATTATGACTTTGTTTATGCAGCTCTCACATGCATAATGAGAATCAGAGGCAATAATGGACCCAAAGAGGACACATAGATAGGAGAACACCAAGTTTTGTCAACAAGAAAATGGCACATTTGATGCCATGTTGATTAAATGCAAAAGCCAATAATAAATTGTCAAGTTGCTCATAACTTTGTTTGCAGTCTTATGAGGGTCTTTGCATTCCAATGAACTATTTGGGGACTGTTTAAAAGTGTGAAAAGTTAATTAAGCAATTCGTTTTTAATAGGCTACCAATAGTTAGCTGCCAGCAGAGTTCAAACACAGTTTGCCTTCATTTGTGTTAGCAACTAGCTACAGCTAAACCAGAGGCGATTCCTCCTTGAGTACAAGGGAGGCGCCGCCTCCTGTCCAAAATCACGGAGAATAGTATGTAAACTAATGCTTTACACGACTTAATAACATTGCTATTTCAGACCCAGCTCCATAGAAAATGCATGTGCTCAACTTAGAGATGAAACCAATCTGTAAAGGGCCGTACACACACGTCGCTGCTAGTTACTCGCTCAGCGGATGAAGTCAATAGAATGTCTACGTGTTCCAGCGAGTCTCGCTGGCGAGTAGGCGAGGAGAGTACAAGCGATGCGATGTGGGCGGGTTCCGAGATAAACTTATTTTATCTTCGAGCGACGCGAGTTAAGCGAGTAACCAATTGGAATGCAGAATACAGATTATTGACAGGTGACGTTGCCCCTGTGGTGTTCTGACCACCCAACTACTGCACGCCATCACACTTTGGTTAAAAGTGTTGAGGAAAATACATACAGGGTACACTATCAAAGGCTCATATGCATGGTTGTGCACAGCACACGATCAACGTTAAACAGCGTAGGCTTACATTTTGTTTCGTACGGACGTTATTGGCGCGGACAGCGGGAACCATGACAACCAGTAAACAAAATCACCCAGAGCGAGTGGCAAGTAGGCGAGTGAGCAAGTAGCGAGTAAATAGCAGCGACGTGTGTGTACGGCCCTTAATACGATCCCGAGGCTCGCATGATTTTTTTTCGCTCAAGACAACGCAAGCGAGTCGAGTCTCAATGGACTTCAATGGCATGTGGGATTGTATGCTTTTTCAATGGAAAAATGCTAAACGGTCATTGGCTATTGCCGTGAAATTTTTTTGATTTTGAGACTGATAGTGCGTTCATGTGGTCTCGTAATTATCGTAAATACCAAACGCCGACATTCGAAGCACACATGAACGCCACCGCTTCTGGTATTTACCACTGGACAACTCGTAGAAATGTTTAAGAAACGAGTTTACGAGATGATGACGCACACAACAGCTGGCTCTACTCTCGCCATGGCAACCGCTAAGTTGAAATACTCAAAAACCGGCATTCAGTATGTTTAGACAGTCATGGTAAATGACAGTGTCAGAAAATATACAGCATTTTTACCTTTGACTTCCTAATTCATTTGCTTGCTGTAGCTGATGAACAACAGTCTATAATCGTTTTAGTAAAAAGTCTCACTCTGGTTCGCCATCTTTAATTTGTAAACAACATCAAAAAAGCACATGAACGCAACGCACTTGTAAATACCACTTCGCAACTAGATAATATCTACTTCGGAAGACCACATGAATGCACAATGAGCCTCACTGGGAGTGAATGGAGAGGAGGGGGGAGGGACCGGAGACTGGAGCTCCGACTTGTGATTGGGTGAACCCCGTGTCAGTAGGCTACAGTAGTTGATTTCATTTCGAAATGCGGATATGTTATTAATTTGACTGAGAAGTTTCGTCGTGGTAACCAGTGGGGAAGCTATTCATTGCGGTGTACTCCAGTTTTGTGTACATATTCTTGTAAACCTAGTGTTGCGAATAAAGTCTTAATAGTGGCACGTCCTTATCCTTTTTAATCTCCCAATTCAAAAGTTGAAGTTGCCTACTTTTCGTTAGGGCTAGCTTGCAAGAAAGCTAGGGAGCTATGCAAAATGCCAAGCATTGTGGATTAAATTCTGGCGAATTCCAGTCGTCCTTATGAGGAGAAAATGAATATCAAGGAGCAGAGCAGAGCACTGCCTAATATTGACTTGGTGAAAAAGGTAGGGAAGAACAACCGTTTCTTTTGAGCTTTCGTGGTGTGGTGTCTGACCAACTGGTTAACTGCCAAGTCCCGTGTGTCGCCACTCAGTGAGTGGTGAGTCCTTGTTTCCTACTGTGTTGGCAATGTCTGGTAAATAATTAAAGATTTTGCGACCTCTAGTGGTAAGTTAAGCCGTGCACCCAGTAATGAACAAAGACAACGAAGGCAAACTCAATCACATCATTATGTGGCGGAGGTAGGCCTAATGATAATAATAATAATAATAAAAAAATAATAAAAAAAATGTCCCTTTGAATAGGCTACAAGGGGGATAATGATTAATGATTAACAAATTTGTTTCAACAAGAGTCCTTTAGTGTGTGAGGCCATATGTGGCTCAGGACCAATGTAAGATGTGTGTCAAAATTGACCCCCCCCCCCCCTTTTATTTTTGCGTTCTGGACATATTGTAATTGAACAGCCTCCCCTGTTTGACAGACTACCAGCCGCCACTGAGCTAAACCAATTCGAAGTCCTAACACACTGTTTGCAATCAAATGTGGACCATTACTTTCAAAAACGATGCATAGAGAACTTTGTGAATAATTTATTTACAGGCTCTGATACAGTCCTTCCCTTGTAGTCTACCTCACAACCTCTAATGCCAGCGTCGTAGGTGCTTCTGACCGGAGCCTGCAGTGACTGACACGCTGACACAAAGAGGGAGAAACTGCCTGAGGGGGCGGGGCACGGCACGCTTCTTCATTGCGTCTGTGGCGCGATTTCAAAATAAGAGCCGACAGCGCGATCGGACCCAAAAAAAAAAAAAAAAATTTTTTTTTTATTTTTTTTTTAATTTTTCAAAATTATTCGAGAGCCAAAAATAGATGCCCCGAGAGCCACAAATGGCTCGCGAGCCGCTATTTGAGTATGGGGGCCGTAGAGTATAAGATTGTAGAAAAGACAAGCCTGATAAAATGTATGTAAAACACAATTATTTGGCTCAAATGATATAAAATATGAAATGTAAATAATGTTGGATGTATCTGTAATACATGTTTGTCTGTTATACATGAGAACCTGTAATGCATGTGATCAGGTTGTCAGGTTGGGGTGCTATGAGTGATTTTACAGCAGCGAAGTTCAGCAGTGACAATCCACAGTTCAGAAAGTAAAAAGGATACAGGTTTTCCATCAGTCACAGTAACTTCACAGAGCAGCAGATCCTGATGTCTGTAGAACGCATTGTAATCCACTGAGTCAAAGCTGGATAGATCAAACCAGGAAGGTTTTTTTTTAACTATACTTTTTTTTAAACAATGCTTTCTGTACTTGGGACTTGGACCTTCAGAGATCTACTGCCTACCTACTATGATCTACTATGGTGTGTAACAAACTCCCATGATCCTCAAGGAAAACTGTATGCTGTTACAGGATGGATTCCAGTTTTTTTCATTCATTCATTAACCTTTCTGATACACACCGTAATGTTCTGACTTACGTAATCAAAACATGTGAAATATACAGTATAGATACAAACTCACATGATCCTTTTGGACCGGGATACCCTCTCTCGCCTTGGAAGCCGTCCAGTCCAGGGGGCCCGGGGATGGTGGCAGGGGATCCAGGCTCACCCTCAGAACCCTTCTGGCCCCTCGCACCCTTATCGCCAAACGGGCCAAAAAAGTCAACTGTGTCATGGTGGCAGAGAGAGAGAGAGAGAGAGAGAGAGAGAGAGAGAGAGAGAGAGAGAGAGAGAGAGAGAGAGAGAGAGAGAGAGATGAAGAGATGGAGATAAAGATAAAGATAAAGATAAAGATAAAGAGAAAGAGAAAGTGATTGTAAACAGGGAGAAAGATAGTATAAGAATAGTACAAGACAGTATAAGAATAAGTTGTTTATTCATTTATTAGAAAGAGTTTGCGTTAATCATAGTTCTAACGACGAATGCTTATTGCACTTCTATCCATTTAATGTCCTAAAATTCTGCATAAAAAGTGTAGTAAATGTAGTAGGTGCAGAGTACATGTCACTCACATATTTGTTGTTGTTGACCATCAGGAGATGGTCCGGGTCTTCCGCGTGCGCCTTTCCACCCCTGAGGCCCTGTCCTTCCCTGGGGACCCAGCTCCCCCTGCAGGCCCGGAAGACCAACTGAAGAGACACACCAAAGGAGAGCAGAGGAGATGACACAGAGAAAGGAGAGTGCAGGACAGATGGAGAGAGGAACGGAGAGGAGAGGAGGGGAGGGGGTGAGTGGCGAAAGGGGAGAAATGAGACGAGGAGAGGACAGGAGAGGAGAGGTGAGGTGAAGTGAGGTGAGCAGAGGAAAGTAGAGGATAGGAGAGGGGAAACAGGGAGAGAGGAGAGAAAAAGAAGAACAAACTGTGAATCAAAACAATTCTAAAAGAATAAATCCTCAATTAACCCAACTAACAATGCTCATTGGTGATTGTATCCTCTTTGTGCAGATGACATCGCCGGCGGGCCTATTGACTATTTGCTGAAAATGCTCCACTACATCATAATAACATTGCTATGACATTACAGAGAGCCTTCAGTAACAGATTAAGACATAGCCATAACCATGGAGTTCCCACAAACAAGTGAATAAATCAATCATTTGATGTAAATTAAATACAATAGTAAATACTGGTAGAGACTATTTTTTCTTCCCAAATATTTGGTTGTGACATGTCCCTACTGCCCCTATGCAAACGTACACCTGTGTATCATGGGCTGACAGTGACACAACTACGTATGGAGCATTTGTGAACAACGTGTAGAAGATGTTGAATAGGACAGATAGGTCACAGTAACTTTACACAGTAAACTTTACCTCGACTTTTCACACCATGTTACAGCAATTTGACCATCCACAGTGTTGTAAATAAATAATCTATCTGGATTCATAAAAGTTTACTCTGAAATATTGATACCCCATTTTTTACTGTGTGAGATGCTGAATAGGTCAGATTCAAGGTCAAATTACTGGAAGCCCACCATTGTCACCACCAAAGCCCACCAAAGTACTGAAAGCCAACCATTGTCATTGTGACACAGCACTCCTCAGCACATAGTGCTCACTGCACACAGCGAAATTGCATTTACAGTGTATGCCTCACCCTCGCAACGGGACAGCCCCCAACAGCGTCCCAAGGGAGAAGTGCGGGGGACAGTACCATGCTCAGGGTACCTCAGTCATGGAGGAGGATGGGCGAGAGCACTGCTTCATTACTCCCCCCACCAACCTGACGGATCGGGAGTCTAACCGGCAACTTTTGGGCTACAAGTCTGACGCCCTTGCCGCTTACCCATGACTGCCCTCAAGAAAGTACTGTAACACTTGGTCACTGTGTGATCAACTCACTTCCTCCAGGGGCAATAGGGCCGATGAGCTCGCCAGGTGCACCAACTTCACCCTAGAGACAAACAAACACACACATGTAGATTTCATTACCTTCATCAAGCCCCTACAAGACATACAAGTAGCCCATGATCACGGTGTGGTTTAATAAACAAGGCCAAAAGTTCTGATAATTTATGTTATAGGTGTGTCTATGCAAACCTTTCATGTAACTTCTATGTTAATTTTAGATGGAATTTACAAACTTGATTACAGATATGCGAATATTTTTAAAAACTTATTAAAAAAACGGCTTACATATGGCATGCGGATAAAAAAAAAGCATATTGAAAATCTTCACTTACAAATATCCGTTTTAGGGACTTAAAACTCGATTTACTTGTTAGAAAAAAAGGGTAAAACGGATGCGCTTACAACCTGGCATGGTCATTATGGCACATCTTCAGTATCATTATGCTGCATGTACATCATCAAAAGCGACCTATGCTAGTTGAGGTCCCTGAAGAAGTTTCGCCATGACTTCGCTTTATTAGCTCTGGATGTGACCTTGACATGTTAGATTTAGCTAATCACATAACGGCTCCGGCCTGTCATCCTGGGAAATTCAGAGACATGAACATTCAAATTGATTTGACCTCATTACCATAATATTAGCTGACTTGAATCACTGAAATTTGCTCTGGTCGCTTCGCTCCTGGCGAATTTGCTTTGGTTGCTTCAGTCGCCGACCCCCCATAGAGAAATAATGACTTCCGTCGCTCAGGTAGCGTAAGTCGCTCGTGGTGTACACATTGCTTTACAGCAGTTTCTCAACAGGGGTGGTACAGCCCCCAGGGGGCGTTGGGGAGCCCTATGGGGCGTTGAGAAGGATACAGTTGAGAGTGGGCGGTGCTCAGTTGTCATTGGGGGCATTAGCTCATTTAATTTTTATAATACAAAGGGGGGCGTTGGTAGGCTTATGGTGAAGTCAAGGGGGCGGTAGGAGGCTTAGGATGAGGTCCAGGGGGCGTTTGTTCAAAAAAAGTTGAGAACCACTGCTTTACAGTACAGAGACTTTGGGAGTTGGAATTATTATGCAGGTGGACAAACCTTTGGTCCAGGTCTCCCAGGAAAGCCAGGAAATCCGTTCTCACCCTAGAGGTAGAAAAAAAGGCAAACCAAATTTAAGATAATCTTTCACACACATCACTGTGCTCACAGAAAGACTAAATGTTGAGTTAAGTAGTAAAGTATTTAAGCCCTTGTATGTGCACAATTCAATTAGACGTATTACATAAAAAACACATATCTATACAGTAGACTAGTGATAGTTATTGATAAATATTGCAGAATTTGTCACACACACAAACATGAAAAATGCAAACACAATGTGACAAGCGCAAAGACAGATATCCTACCCGTCCTCCTTGCTGTCCATTCAGACCAGGCAACCCCTGAAAGAGAAAAAGGCGTGACCCAGAGTTTATCACAAGTCACATCCCATATTACAAATCAGTTAACTATAATAGCATAGTGTGTCAGGACTTCATAGTTTATGTGAAAAGAGTCGTAGGACTCTCTAGGAAACCCACTCACCCTTGCTCCTGGCATTCCCATAATGCCATCCTCTCCTTTGTTGTCCGCCTAGAACACACATGCAGACACAAGACACACACGCATAGTCACACGCACACAGACACAGACACACATAAACACACGCGTGAGAGCGCACACACACATACACAAAGTCTGCCTCAGCTATGAATACAACTAATACAACAGAAAAGTTGCCAGTTCTATAAACTCTATTCTTATTGAATAAACCCATGATTTTGTTATAGGTTATACCTATACTGTATTAAATAAGGGCACTTACAGGTTCACCAATTTCTCCTTGCGATCCTTTTGGACCATCTGGACCCTGGGGATTATGCAAGTGTTAGTGCTATTTTCATTGCATTTAATATAAACACACATGCACGCACACACACACGCACACACTCAATTTCCAGTCACATGCAGTCAATCTATACACTTCTTTTTTAGTCACTGTGCTGTGCTGCCTACTGCCAAATTTGATCTTTTCATGAATATTTACTAAATAATAAACTAATATTTACTAGTATGACCAAAGTACAGTAAGTTCGGCAGCTAAAAAAGTCTACCTCTAGAAATTCAAAATGGCGGACATGGAGAAGATCCACCAAATGCCCCAGTCATAATGAATACTTCAAATTTGAAGGTGGTAAGCGGGCCTATTTGTGAAAAAAAGGTAATATTTGTGAATGGGCAGCATGAACTCTGGAAAGAAACTGCTAAAACAATACACAGTGCATCTTTAAGGAGGTTATTGTGTTGCAGACTTTTTACTGCAAGATGTTGTGTGTGTGTGTCGAGGACTCACTGGAATCAGAGGCGGCTGACTGAGTGGGTAGGTGTAGTTTCCTGGAAGCCCTGGCTCGCCAGCATCCCCCTGTGGTGAGAGGAGGGTATTACAGTCAGCATTTCAAAAAGCACATTACGATCGATAGAAAGAACATCTACTGCTAAAAATGGGCTTGTCTACACTACAGTATGTACTTCACGTGGATGTTATTTTTCTTTTAACAAATTCAATAAATTAGGAAGTTACACTGCACTTACCGAGTCTCCTTTCTCCCCCTTAATCACTTGGATCATTGTTCCCTAATGGCAAATAAAAAAACATAAATACTTTGAACAAACAAACTAAAAACAGCTATGACAAAATTCAACATCAGCATAATAGAGCCACAAATACATTTAGATTTATATACATTAACCTGCCAAGTTGCCACCTCATCATTCACTCAATGCTCTTGTGAATGACTATGATTCGGGTCATTAGTTAAGAACACGAGATCTCAGGTTAATCATTTACCTTCTCGCCTTTGGGTCCGGGAATACCAGGTGGGCCCTAGCGTCAACATAAACAAGAACCACAATTTAAATCAACAGAGATTTTGGTAAATTGAGTGAACCATGTAACCTTTATCACAGATAAACCAGTGTACATATAACAGCTATCTGTGTGCATAAGTGTATGCTTGGAGCAGTCGTTACCTGTGGCCCTGGGATACCCATGGGTCCCCCAAAACCAGGGTCCCCTGACGAGCCCTGTGGCAAAGGAGAGGAAGAGAGAAAATGGCAATCAGGTAAGGTGGTATCAGAACATTCAATCCAAGTTATTCATTCATAATGTGTTTGGGTAAAGTACAACTTCCTCTACCTCCCGCTATCCATTGGTCCAAGTGGACTAAACTAAAGATGTCCTCAATTTACTGTAAAAAAATTCAAGGGCTTTCGAGGTCTATTCCCTTAGAACAGTCTGGGGCCAAAAGGCTCTGAGATGGAACAGCTACACCTAGTGGTAGTGTTTGGGATTTCCTGTAGGTGTATGAACCAAATTACGTCTGAGTAGGTAGTGGTGTAGCTAACTTGAACATACCAATCTACTATATATCACTATGATACCGTTCTGCCTGGACAGAGTTCAGGGCGGAATTCATATCCAGTCCAGTTGATTAATGATAATGGAGACCTTGGCAGACCTTGTATTTGCCTTTTTTGGCCATTTCATGTTGGACTTGGCATTGGTGAGTGTTGGAGAGAGTGAAAGGGTGTGTACAGTACGAGATCAAACTTACAGGATATCCTGGAGATCCTGGGAAGCCTGGTTCTCCCTGTAACACACACACAAGCACACACGCACGCACATACACACACACGCACACACACAGATGTGGAGAAAGAACGTTAACAATGTCTTCAGAAACCTGTCAATGATGCATCACATTTACTCATTACTTAAAATGGACATATACAGTGTACGTGTGCTGCCACCAAACATGCACGCATGCACGCAGGCACGCAGGCACACACACACACACCTGGAATCTCTGCATGAAGACGTGTAGCTCCAAATCATCCCCCTTTTGTCCTTTTGGCCCGTGAGGACCCTGAAATGAGAAGTAGAGTAAAAAAATGGAAAGGGCAGGAAGACAAAAATGGAGGCATAACAATAAGAAATTAGATGACAATGTTAAAGGTAGCAGACCCACAATGCACCCTGTTCCACATTCCGGTAACGCTGCACTCTGTAGAATGCTGTAATAGTCATCGACAAGTTAACTATCATAGTACTACACTTTTATGACATAACACAGGGCACTACGACTTGGTCATTGCCATTCTGCTAACAGCAGAGTTATACGATTGTGTCTTAACGGGTTAAAGCACAACAGTTTTCTCCAAGACGTTTAGGTTACAGCCCTCCATAGCATTCCTGCATGCTACTGGATCAGCCTTCAGAAAGATCCTAGCATATACATACATCAAATCCTGGTATTCCCATCACTCCTGGTCTTCCGGGAATTCCGGATTCGCCGCGTGTTCCATTGCAGCCGTCCCCTCCCGGTGGTCCCCGTGGACCACCTTGCCCTGGGTGTCCCTGGATGGAGAAGACAAGACTACGTCAGCAGGGCATTTCATTTCCTCAAATGGAGATTCAAGGTTAATTTAACCGGCATGGCCATTGCTGATCACGTGCTGCCAAATGCACTGTGCATGTGTTACCATGATATTTAGTTGAACCCAGTGTTCAACTTGTAAATAAACATGATGTGATTTTGTAACGCAAGAATTTGGGTTAAAGGTTTATTGTGAGGTGAACAAACAGTTGAAGTCAATAGATTCTCCTCCACTCAGCCATTACTTGGTATAATAAGGAGTAAGAGTTTATTGACTTCTTGAGATCTAGATTAGATAAACTTCAAATGTCCTGAACGAAAGTATTCGATTAACTCTTGATAACTTGTACATACTCTCCACTGCTGTTTTGACTGTGGAAAAATGTCAATGTAATGAAATGTACAATAGGGGGCACACTCACCGGAATGCCGTTGCCGCCGGTGAAACCTGGAATTCCTGTCATTCCCTGGGAAAGATAAGACACAGATTAAACATTAGAGTACTGTTAACCCATGTGTCGACAGATATGATACATTTAAAATCAGTACTTATTTCCATTTGCAGAGTACTTACTTCATCTAACAAGCAACATACTTTTACTTGCACTATCTTTATTGTTCAGTTAAATATACCTACGTATACTTTAAGTATGAGTATAAACAGTTGTATTTGTTTTGAAGTGGCATTGGTTGGAGTAACACTACTGGGGACTTCTATGCTTAGAGAGATAGTTTGTCATGAAAGTGAGAGTGTCAGGCCTTACCACTGATCCTTTGGGGCCAGTGATGCCTTGTCTCCCCGGATGTCCCTTCTGGCCCTGGCCCCCCTGGATGCCGGGCTCCCCGTCACGTCCGGGAGGCCCCTGCGGCCCCTGGGGCCCGAGAGGTCCTGGTTGGCCCTGTGGTGTGATAAATGCAGAGGCACATGGTCAATGGGGAGCTTCCATGTAGTTAGGCCACAAACATGCAGTGTGTTGTGAGCAAAAACACATCAATAATGTATGTAGATAATATATTAACAACAGTTTTATCAGCTATGTAAAACAGACGCTTCAGTGCTGTCAAGAGCAGAAATAAAAAATGACATTAATTCATTGTGGTTTTTAGCATTACAAGATGAGCACCGTAGAACTATGATCATACCTTAAATGTTGTGCTGACAATAATTGGGAGATCATTTTAGTAATAGATACTGTATGACAGAGCAGTTGTGATAACATTGTTGGTGTTATGGGAGCATCTGTACAGACTCACCTGTTTGTGCAACATAACATATCACCAGGCGACACATAATATGCTGGCCTAGTTTGGTATAAGAGGAACATCACAGCAGCAGAACAATTCACCAGTTAACACCAGTTTACAACCGTTTACAATGTATTTTTATATAACAGGGTGGAGATTTTTAGCTGAGGTTTTTAGGCTAACTAGTACATCCCACCTCGATGGGGCAAGGTGCAGGACTAGAATATATGTCTATCAAGAGAAAAAAGTAGAAATTGTCCCACTGAAACTCAGACTGAATGGTTAATGTAAGGCATACAGGCATGATGGTTGGAGTCTCAGTGTGCTGACTTGCTCACCTCAGGTGCCAACTATACATTCACCACTAGGGGGCAACACTTATCTATGAAACACAGCAGCAGGCGAGCGTTGCCACACAGACTACAGTTCGCCTCCTTCTGCCTGTGTACTCAGAGCAGAGGCAACACCTTCTCGCACACAGAGATACAGTTGTAAGTCATGCATGTTTGCCAAGAAAACCTGCTGACCTCAGGTCAGCTGGCACTGATATTTTTACAAGCGTGTGCTAAGGTGTAGTGTGCAGAAAATGTTCGAAGAACTCGAGAGGGGGATTAAATAGGGAAATGTTTGCATACACTACAACACCATCGCTTACTTCCTAAACCGTGAGAAAGAAGAAGATCACATCTGTATCACAGCATTCAGCTCTGCACTGGCACATATCCACTTGTCCGTTTGTATCTATGTAGAAAAAAGTGTGTTGTGACTTGTGTTTATTTCTGGCACCCTCAAACGGGTGTTAGCTTTTTATAGGAGTGAGAGAAGTCTTTTTAAGCTGGTTTGCCCACAACGGATGGTGTGATGTTTATGGGCAGGTGGTGTGGTGCTACCGGGGCCTGGACACAACGTTTACAAC